>NC_135858.1:14753382-15020882 GCF_031162955.1 Sander vitreus | reverse complement strand
TCAATGTGAGGATTTGATGCTTTTTGTCACACATGACAGAACAGGATTATATTTAAGGTTTCGACTGTTGGTTGAGTAAAACAAGCAACCTGAATACATGACCTTGGGCTGTGGGAATTTATAACAGGCATTTTCACTATTTTGAGTCATTTCCTAGATCAAACATAAAAAAAAAAATGCTGATTAATTAGCCTACTAATAAAAATAATCATTAGTTCCCGCCCTTATTGAAAATTGGACTCTATCAATATGAATTTAGTAATGTGTAGTAACGCTTGTGATTAAACATAGCTCTTTTTTTAATTTATTTTTACAGCACAAGTAAGACACTGACTTCTATCTGAGCCCATTAACTTGTTTACTATTCTGAGCTGTTATCTGTACACAATATTATGCATTTGTGGCTTTCTGGCTAACAGTCAGACACCACACAATAAAAAAAAAAAAAAATCCAAATACACTAAATTACTAAAGAGTGAGCGAAGGAGGCATAGTCGATAACAAGTGGTGAACACAACTGCTGAATGTTGAAGTGAATGTGGAAGTGCCATACTGTAGAATTCAGTTCCTCTAAAAAGGGTTGTTAAAACTGGCTGCAAGACTGAGTATAATGAATAGAAGGGAAAACCCCAACATCTCTCTTGAAATACAGAAAAGATAATACAGTAAAGTCGTGGGAATTTAAAAAATAATTGGTTTATGAGGACAAAATGCATGTTTTGTGCCGTGTTTGCTTGAATGACAGGTGTCTGAATGTGTCTCTCACATTCAGCTGTGGTGGTCGCTGCTTTTCCCGTCCCAGGTTTACTTTGGCTCTTCCTCCTTCTCTAATTTTGCAATTTCTGGCTCCAATGACAATAACTGAGATCAATGGGTGATGTGACAGGCTACCATGTTCACACTAAGAAAAAACTCTGTTGGAGTCATAATGAACGTGAAAAGGCATTTGGCATGAAGTCATAACATTTTAAGGCTTTTCTGTAGTGGCTCCTTGGTTGTGGAATGGCCTGCCAGAGGCCATTAGACAGAGTCTATTGATGCTTTTAAGATGCACCTTAAAGACTCACTTTTATTCTCTGGCTTTTTTGTTTTAACCGTTTTTGTCCGATTCCCTAGGTTTAGATTGTGTTTAAACTTGCTTCTATTTTTAGTCTTGTTTTAGTTCCACAACATCTATGCACATGTCTTTACGCTTGTATACAGTATGTCTGTCTTTCTGAAGCACTTTGGTGCAAAACTTGTTTGCATTTTAAAGTGCTATACAAATGAAATAAACTTAAAACTTGGTATTAGTTGGGTAAAACCAGTCTCGGGCAGCTGACTGCATGCTTTACTGACCCAAGCCCAGTAACAAATCCCAAAAAGATGTAGGAGAAATTCAGGGAAACCAGAGTCTATCACTGTAGTTGTGGGTTACAAATGTCTCTCCAAAAAGCAGGATACACAATAAGGACATCAGGATAGGAGAGTTATAAAAAATACCATGGAGGGATATTATGTTTCTCAAGATTCACTTTAAACGTATGAACAAGTCTGAAACAAGTGTATTTTCTACAACAGCCTGTCCCTTTCCTGTTACTTTTAAACCCAATAAACTAAGAGCAGGTTGGCCACATAGGCATCTAAATTTAACATACTGCTGCAGCTGCAGATGTCTGATTTGTAGGCGTCAACCTTACATACCAAGAAGAGCAAGTACGGGCAAGTGACCAAAAAGTAGCTAATGTTAATTTATGGTTCTGATTACAGACTGTGTGGGTCTGAGTGACACGTTCAAATCCGTTGGTAAACAGCTGACCGTTGTTGCACCAACATCTTAACGTGCTGATATCATATTTGCTTGTTTAAATGTCATGTATTCACATACCGATACAATTAACATTCGGTTAACGTTACAACTACCCTCGAGTGTCGGGCTGCGTGGCTATGACCTCCGGTTACCTCCTTCAGCTGATCCAGCTCCTGTCGGACCGTCTCGTACTCTGTCTCCAACTCATCAAATCGCTGCTTGAGCTGCTGTTTCTCCTCCAGCACCGCCAGACCATACTCAGCCGCCTGGATTTTCTCATGGGTGGTCTCACGGAGCTCCCTGGTAAGACGCTCGACCTCGACTCGAAGCCACTGCGGGCCGGCCTCTGTCACCAGTACCGCTTCGGGATATTCCTGCTCCTCCATAGACATCTTGGTGAGCCGCCGACTCCCAACTGTAACGGGACCCAACCCTGGCTAGCAGGGGCAATGCAGAAAACCACCAAGACCAAAAATCACTGCCGTCTTTGTTTGAACCGCATAGTTGGGACCTAAACGGCATTAAGTTCCCTTTGCCTTTTCCCGCCGCAAAGTTCAACGATGCTGAACCTAGACGATACTTTTGTCATTCTCGAAGAGTTTCTTCCACCTCTTCATGAAGCTGACAGAGGAAACTTCAGTTGAGATCATAGATTGGAAAAAGCTACTCCTGCACCACGTTCAAATCGGTATGAGTCGGAAGGGAAATGTAGTTTTGAATGTGATGTCAGTATCTCAACAACTACGTACTGCAGCTGCTTATTGACTTCAATTACCAGAATGCATTGCGTGGGCTTGTACGTGATGCATTAACTTACTGAAGATTTCAATACAATACTGCCATCTAGAGACTTTATAATAAAACTACATCTAAACCATAGACTAAATATTAACAGTTTATGGTCTAAACCCACGAGACGAAGTCCATGTTATTTATTAAAGGCACATATTTTGATTATGTTGCTGCAAAATAAACGATTATTTTCATAATTAATTAACTGTCGAATATTTTCTGATAAACTGATTAATTGTGTAGTAGTCTATGAAATGTCAGGAAAATGCCCGTCATAAACTACCTGAGCCTAGATGTCTCTTTTTGTCTTTTTGAACCCAATAACTATTCCATTTAAAATGTATATAAATGCATAAAAGCAAGCTGGCGGACCAACTAGGTAGCATTTTTGCTTAACTACATGGACTGACACTATTTAAAAAAACATATATTAGGCTAATGTGTTTATTTTCTTTTTTTACATCAGTAATGTCTGTACAATGTTTACTGGCATAACTGATGCAATACCAAAGAAAAATGTTTTTCATCTACATGTCAAACTCTTTCATTACGTAAACAGGCTACGTGACAGAACAATTGTCATTTAGCCTCGAACCACCCTGTACTTCAAGACAGACTGTAACAGCGTTACAACATAACGTTACAAAACATATTCATACAAATGTGAAAGTAAAACCTTCTCATCTGGGACTTTCCTTCTGTCTGTGCACAACACTTGGCAGAGTAGTTTGACCGGCTTCAGGAAGTTGTCACCTTAGTGTATGATGATTCTGTTGTTGCTACACCTGCCTGGAGAATTCACCTGCAGCTGAACATAAATTGTGTGTATACCTGTGTTCCTGGGTCTCAGGCTCTTTCACCATGTGGTAATGTTAATCCATTCAACCTATATAGGCCTATATACTATAATATATATATATATATATATATATATATATATATATATATATATATATATATATATGAATAATCTTTCTGTCTCTAGCAATAGACACCTTTGTGTTGATCTGTCTCTACCAAGAAATCATGATAATGTTTCTTTTTCAGGAATATGGAAGTGGACTTTTACCAACACTGTATGTAGCCTACATTATAGGGGTGGCACACAACAAATTTATTTAGATATTTCTTAATTTTAATCTATGCTTCTGAACATTTCAGACAAATATTACCATTTTTATTCGATCTGCTTTGGCATGGGATGTGGAACAGCACTCTATAGGCCCTTTTGTTGTAAGTAGACATAAAGTATAATTTAAGTTCTTAAATGCTATATAATTTAGATGAGGGTTTCTCAAAATCCGGCCGGTGGTCAATGCCACTTTTTAAAGCTTCACACAGATAACGTTCGCTGCAATATAATATAATGGCAAATCCAAAGTATGGCTGTATTATATTAACGACCGTAAGGGGCCGCAGTGTGGTTACACCATGGGTTACACTCGGTTACACTTCCTCTGAGACAACAGCGTTCTGTATGCCCTGTTTTCAGACTGACAGGCTGGAGGTTGAAGGGACGGGTTTGAGAGAGGAGAGGCAGATAGGGAGGGGGTTTATTTTGTGTGGTGTTTAAAATGTTCTAAATAAATAACAAAATGTTAATAGGATAACTAGGTTTTGTCTTATTTTTTTGTTATTACAAAGAGAAAGTAGGCTCCCTAAAAAGGTATCAAATGATTGGTTTTGATACTGGTACAAAAGTTGACCAGGAAACCTGAGTACTCAACTTGAATGTGTGTTGCTTAAAAGCTATAAGTGAGTTGATTAATTGTTAGGCTATTATGTTATTGCCAAACCTCTGACCTTGAATGAAAATCAGATGCAGACCTTTGAGTAATACATTTGAGAACCCCTGATTTAGATTTTATTTGGACAATGTATGTACATTTTTAATGATCTAATTTATCAACAAACCTGCCTATTTTAGTTTGGTATATTTCAAGTTTATAATTGTCATTGTTTAACAATTTTTGTGTTGCATTTCCAGCACTCATGATTCCATCAGTTCTTGGTGTGTTTTTCACCATAGCGTTTGAGGTTGTGGGCTTTATATCTGGTAAGCTGAACTTTGGTTAAAAAAACAAACACATTACTTATTCTTGTCATTTATTACCAGAAGGTGATCTTTTGAAACGATTCCATAATTCCAAATGTTGGACAACAATGACAATACCAATGCTAATTTTTTTATGTTTCCTGTCAGATCTGCCAGCCCATACTAGGAGATGTAAAGGCCCTCCCTATGTCAGAAGAGGTACAGCAATTTATTGTTAATTTACTAAATATTAATAATAACAATGAATATGTATCTATCACTAACAAATGTGTTCAAAAGATTTTTAATTATTTGGTTCATTATTATCTAATGGCATGTAGCTGATTAATAGTGTTATATTAATAAAAAAAAAAGTGAATTATCAATAATTACCCAATGGAGTGAGTAATAATATTGCTGGCAATTTCCATCGATACATACTATATGATAAAACAATGGCATCTACTTGTAATTAGGAATCACATTCAGACCTGTTCTTTATAAAAACTAACATTACCTTTTAACTCTCTTTAGATGTTTACTGGGGATTTGGTTTTGCACTTTTCGTGGCCATGCTGAACTTAAACTCATATCATGGTAAAGCCCCATGACTTTACTTTACTTAGTATGGCAAAATATTATTTCTGTGGTTACATGTTGTGATTTATTCCAGCCTACACACTGTCTTATGGATGTGGAATCATAATGTTTGCTATTCGAGGAGCAAAACGGAAATACAGCTCTCTAAAGTAGGTGGTCTTACAAAAGCTGATTGAATTTTTACACATTGTGTTGATAGATTGACAGCCTTTCTAGCTTTATCACATAATTCAGTGTTTTTAAATGTCTTTGAAAGTTGAAGTGATGGTAATTGTATGATCTTTTGAACAGGATACTGAGAAAGAGAAAGCGCCAACGGTGGTAGAAGGAGTTTACAACCACATGGTCAAAGAACAGAGTTCAGTTTGTTTAAATTAACTTTGGACTCAGAGATGGCGAATTCTACCAGGAAGTCATGCACGTTTCCACAGAAACAGTTTTATGATTAGATCTTTTAAAGCCAAAATATTTATTAGCTATCTCAGGGATGTACGGTAAAGAAGTAATAATGTCTGAAACAAGTTATGCAGATATGTGCTAAGAATTGTGTTATATTGTGTATGTTGTCATTAATCATGGCTTTGTATCTTATACTTAAAATTGTTAAAAAAAAGAACAATCTAGACACGTCAATAAAGAGCAACTATAGGCTGATATCAAACCTTCCATTTTTAAGTAAAATCATTGAAAAAGCAGTTTTTCAACAACTCAACCTTTTTTTGTCACTAAACAATAGTCGACCACACCACAGCACTGAGACGGCTCTTATTAAAGTCTGACGTCCACTTAAACACAGATAGTGGCAAAACTACAATCCTAGTATTACTTGAGCTCAGTGCTGCGTTTGACACGGTCGACCATGACATATTACTAGACCGATTGGAAAACTGGGTTGGCCTTTCTGGCTTAGTACTAAAGTGGTTTGAATCCTATTTAAAGAATACGGACTACTTTGTGTCTATAGGTAATCATGCATCTGAGGATACAAATATGACATGTGGAGTTCCCCAAGGTTCCATTTTGGGGCCTCTTCTGTTTTAATATCTACATGCTTCCACTGGCTCAGGTTATGGAAAACAACAAAATAAGTTATCATAGTTATGTGGACGACACACAAATTTATATAACCTTGTCACCTGGGGACTATAGTCCAATACAAAAACTGGCTAAGGGCATTGAACAAATTAACAACTGGATGTGCCAGAACTTCCTTAAATTAAATGAAGAAAAAACTGAGGTGGTTGTTTTTGGAGCAAAAGAGGAACAATTGAAAGTCAGCACTCAGCTTCAAACGACAATGTTAAAAACAACAGACAAAGCCAGTAATCTTGGTGTAGTCATGGACTCAGACCTGAATTTGAACAGCCACATTAAGACTATAACAAAGTCAGCCTATTATCACCTCAAGAATATATCAAGGGTTAAAGGACTTATGTGTCAGCAGGATCTGGAAAAACGTGTCCATGCTTTTATCTTTAGTAGACTTGACTATTGTAACGGTGTCCTTACAGGTCTCCCTAAAAAATCAATCAGACAGCTGCAGCTGATTCAGAACGCTTTACACTGGCTTCTTGTGCCTCAAAGAATTGATTTCAAAATACTTCTGCTGGTTTATAAATCACTAAACGGTTTAGGGCCAAAATACATTTCTGATCTGCTAGTGAACTAGCTAACTAACTACCCAGATGTCTCAGGTCGTCTGGGACAGGTTTGCTTTCTGTCCCCAGAGTCAAAACTAAACAGGGGGAAGCAGCGTTCAGTTTTTATGCTCCACATATCTGGAACAAACTCACAGATAACTGCAGGTTCGCAACAACTCTTAGTTCTTTTAAATCAAGGCTGAAGACCTTTCTTTTGACGTTTTTAATTTATTGTACTGCACTGTGAATTTTATTGTTGTATTTTATCTGTTTTTAATTTTGTATTCATTTCTAACTGCTTTTTAATGTTTTATGTAAAGCACTTTGAATTGCCCTGTTGCTGAAATGTGCTGTATAAATAAAGCTGACTTGACTTGACTTGACTTAGACACTGCTTGAATTAAAAGTTCAAGTACAGGTTCCTGTATACTGCTTGAACTACACACATCAACACACACATCACAAATATACTTACAGGGAAAAAGAAAAACTATTGTAAATGCTCAAAGTCAAATGCAGTGGGCTTTATTACATGAAAGTCAGGTACATACAAAATTTCAAGTAACAAAGAAAGTGATGTTTCTTGGGTTTACAAGTCAGATGTAACTCTACCTTCATAGTCACAGCTAGCCATATTCTCCATCAGCACCTTCAGCCTTCAGCCCTCCACCTTATGTAAAAAAGATAACACTGACCAAATAATGATTATCTCCACACTGCTGATATGGTCCAATTGCAGCAAATGAACATTGAGGTGCGTAGGTTGATGGTAACTTTAAAATCAACAACAACAACAAAATACAGTGCTGAAGAGAAATTATACAACTTTTAAAACCACATGAGTTTTAATTATCTGAAGATGTGATTTGTGGTTCTGAGTGACTGCTCTTAATGAACTACCTACATTTGTTTGATTTTTTTCTCTACTACTTTCTACAAACAACAACTCAATTACCATGTTTCTGACACTACTGTCATGATAAACTACTTTAAAACTATGCCCCACCCAAGAGCTACATAAGAACAATATAAAAACATTTCCAGTTGAAGTTCATCAACAAGCATTTAAAAAAACACATGAGAGCATTACTTAGTACTCCTGTTGAACATGTAATAATGAATTGTTTTGTATGGTGAGCATCCATCAATTACAAAGTCAGTTATGGCCACATTTTGAATACTGGACTAGAGCTATGACAATGCTAAGTTTAGGAGTGAGGATATGTGTGTTTGAATTTGTGTATCTCTGTTCTTTTCTGTGACATGATGGATGCATGAAAGAAAGGGAAATGTGGAACTCTACTTCAAAGTGTACAGCACAAAATCACATTACTTCAGTACACACTTAGGGGCATTCACAGTGAAGGAATTTAAAAAGCTGGGTGTCATGTGAATCAAAAACATACTTGACTGTTTATCATCATCTGCAGGGGTGTAATCAGATAGGTGGGTAGGGCAGAAAGAAAGTTACTTGGCGTTGGTAGAACTGCTGAGCATTTTGCGGACGGCCTGGGTGATGGCTTCACGGTCAATGCCATAGATCTTGAGCAGCTCGTGTGGTTTGCCACTGCGGGGGATGTGGGACACAGCCAGACGATGCAGATTGAAGCCAGACTCATTGACCATTGCTGAGGACACTGCCTCCCCAAGACCACCTGTGTAACAGCAATTCATCACATGAGAGAGATGTAGAAGGAAGACAGATCCTCCTTGAAAGATGGGGGACACCCAATCACCTCAAATGCTTTGGAGCCTCATTGACAGCAAAAAATGAAGCTGTGTATGAGCAGAATTGCATCACATGTACAGTAAATAGAGAGGGCAAGAAAATATAACAACCAAGCTAAATCTAAACATCTCCCCTTGACTACTATACAACATATGGTCCAGATGTAAAATGAATACAACCAGACATCACACTGATGCCAATAATCCTTTGTCTAGTCAAGTGCATGCCTTCACCCATCCCCTTTCTCTTAACAGACACAGGGCATGGCTGTCTGTGCTATCTAGGTCACACAGAGCCCCATGGGCACATGCTCAGTTAAGGAAATCTGACAGCACTCTGCCTCTCTGCCGGCTTTCGTACTTACAAAACTGACGCACCGCAATACCAATACATTGCCTGCAATAAGGGCACACACACAGTCAGCCTCCTCTCAGCCAATAAGCAAATGTCACCACATGGCGTCTCTGTCGCTGAACCAATGGAAACATGCTACCACAACACATCCGAGGATACGAACCAATGACAAGGCCTCAGCTGCATAATGCTGACGAACTTGTGGTGATGGTGGTCATACAATATGCAGAAGCTCCACAGTATGAGAAACTTTCATGGAAACCGACCTTCATAGTAGTGGTCTTCCACAGTGAGGAGTCGTCCCCTGGTGGCACGTGTGTGGTCCATGATGGTTTTGACATCCAGTGGTTTGATTGTGAAGGGGTCAATAACCCTGACAGAGATCCTCTCTGGAAATTTTGTTGAGGGATATGACATATAACGTGAATCTGTTAATGACATCGCTGCAACTGAGACATGCAATTCATATAGTGGTTCTAAGGCCGGGTTGTCCTTGTAAATCCTTCTTTTAATCATTAACTGACGATTAATAACACAACAATGCATGTATAAAATAGCACAGTGACAAAGTTGAAATCACAAATGTATTTACTATAGATATAGAAATGTATCCACTGCAAGCAAACACTATCTTTGTATGCAAAAGCAATAAAAAAAAAGAAAAAAGAAAAAAAAAAGGGTAGAATGCCCGAATGTAATTTATTCAAACAAATATAATATTCTGGGATAATTCTGATAAACTATTTTCGTCAAATATGGTCATACTATATTTGATTAAAAAGCATGTTCATCTGTTGGATATGTCAGATGTGATGTGGTATACAGTATATTGTATCTTCTTATGATCAAAATAAGTATTTCATGTACTGTACCTTTCTTTAAATGTTCAGCTGCAGCCAGGGCCTCATGCAAAGTCACTCCAGCTGCCACCACAGTCACCTGGTCCTCCTTGCTCTGGTACACCACCTGGCAAAGAGAATGGTATTATTTTCTGTTTCAGGTTAAAGTGTTGACAGTGCTGGGTATGTTCATTTTGTAGTTAGTTTATTTTATTTTCATAATTATCATAACAGCTATGTGAGGACAAAGACAGTCTCACCTTAGCCTGTCCAACATGGAAGTCCTCGCTGCTGTTATAGATAATGGAACTGTCTTGGCGGCTGGTTCGGATGTAGCAAACACCCTTTTTGAAGGGAAACATGACAGTCAGCTCTGGGACATTTTTGATGACAAATAGGCTGTTTTGTCAATAAATAATTGTGCCACAGATACTGTAGGGAAGCAAGAACACTGCATTTAGGTTGTCTGTACCTTTGTGGTTGCAGCCAGTTCCACAGCCTTCTCTGTAGACACACCGTCACAGGGATAGAAAATAGTCGATGCGGGAAGGGCCCTGAACATAGCCACGTCCTCTAGACCCATCACAGAGGGGCCTTCCTCTCCTGCAATATGTACATTTATAGTTGATTTCATATGTCCAACATTCAGTACGTCCTCAAAAGTTATAAACAGGTCAGGTGAGCTGATGCATGCAGATCCAGAGACATAAAGCCAGGCTTTGCATGCAGTATACCTGTACTAACAGAGGGACACCTGGTTCCCTGTTGACAGCTTCCAGGGCAGACAGGAAGGGAGAAAAAGGGGAGGGTTGAGTACTAGCTGTAAGGCCAATGGAGGTAAATACAGCAAGGAAAACACAGAATTAGAGGGAAAGTGAGAAATGATTGAAACAAATGTACACTCACAAACACACAGATCATTGTTTTATACATTTACCACCATTAGGGATACAATACAGTCTGATAAAATGGGTGTTGTGAAATGTCTGGCTTCAGTGTGAAGGGAATAAAGGTGTTTTTTGTGAAAGTGTGAGTGAGGTAGGGGTGTGAGAGGGGTTGTGGTGTGCCTGGCTCATCAGCATCAGTTTACTAACCGGTGGACAGGCCGCAGTGGGAGCCACACAGGTTGATGTTGCTTTCTGATATGGCTGCCATGCGGAGCTGGTCGTAGGCACGGGTGAAAAAGGAAGCGAGAGTGCTAGCAAACACAACGTTCCGCTCACGGGCAGCACATCCCATGGCAACACTGACCTGGGAAAGGAATGTATTGCATCTTAGTACCTATACAACAGCACAAGAGATTCCACAGGTCACATGTGCTTGATCCCAAAAAGATCACCCAGAGGGTCAAATATCTGCAGCACAAACCATATTTGAAAGCCTCTTTCAACAGAAGACCATGTTAAGTCGAGAGTCAATGATAAGAGTTTTCTCCAAAGCTCCGGAGCTTATTTTACCATATGTGTGGAATCAGTGGCATACCTCCTCTTCCAAATAATTTCCTTTGTCCTATCTCCAAAACTCTCCCCAATCCCACAACTTATTCCTTGCTTTGTCAAAAGCAACAACTAAGCATCTGTGAAAGTGCAATTGTGATGTAAGATAAATTCTTAGAGATACAATCAAAGAAAGAAAACCACTTATTTAAGGGTACTTAAGCTAGCAGTTGTTTCATCCAAACCTAGAAAAGGATGCCATTAATAATACAATAAAAGTACATTTATCTGTGTCTTTAACAAATCAAGTCGTTCATTAATTGTCATTCATTAAGTGTTTAATATTTGAAATGCAATGGGTTTTCATCTCATTTCTAAAAGCCACAGACGTTTTGCCATTCAACGTTTCTCATGCATTCAGCCAGATGGTTCCACCCTCTGCACTGATTAATATTTTACATCTGACTACACTTGTCATGACTGCTTATCATCACACATGCCTAACCTACGTTGGAGTTGGCTGCTGCTGGAGCCATGACAGCACAAAGAATTAATGTCTGATCGCCTCTCTCCAAATTATTAATTTAATCTCAGATGAAATAATGACAGGAGCAGAAGAAGGGGGTGTCAGCAGCAGCCACATTGGTCATAAGAAGGCAAAATGGGTCCGTCTTTACCTATCCTTACATTATGGATAGACAAGTCATGTATAATTAAATAACACAGGCGTGAGCTATAAGGCCCTACTCATATCCAATCAGAGCTAAATAAGAGCAATTTACTCAGCAAAATAATGCTAATAAGCTTTTAAAAAAATAAAAGAGAGAGCATTAGACCAAAAATATCATACACAGAATATAGATGGCTTTGTTAATAAAATAATGGCTATGTTAATAAATATATACGTCTTAAAAAATATCTTTGTGAAGTATTCTTAATTCTGTAGATTCATGAGGGATCATACCATGTTCTGCTGAGCGATGTAGCACTCCACAAAACGGTTGGGATGCTCATTCTTGAAGATGTCTGAGTAGGTGAGGTTGTTGGTGTCTCCATCAAGGGCCACCACACGTTCATTGTAGCGGCCTAACTTGGCCAACGCCATCCCATATGCCTTCCGTGTGGCAATCTATAAAGATGGGATACCAAACAAATCAATCATTGACAAAGATTGTTGGCTCATCTTCATAAAGAATTTAATAATTCCCCTCTCTGGTTTCATTAAACACTGTGTGAACATACTGTTCCTATATGGAGATGACAAACCTTTTCACCAGTCTTGTAGCTGGGTGCACTCGGCATCCTGATGTTCCTCAGGCTGACTGGTGGGGAGTCCTCGATAGGAGCAGGAGGGTACAGGTGCTTGCTGCTGTTCATGATGCGGCTCTGCAGATCCTTCATAACCATCTCGGCCATGTCTTTGGGCAGAGGTTTGGCATGCCACCCCAGCTTATCCTCTGCAGCTGAAACCACATACATACAGCATCACATTGGTAGATTTAAACACTGTTTGGTGGAAGGGTTACACACTTAGGTTTGTTATGTAATATTCACAAGAGTGAGAGCAATGCATTTGCAGATGAGGAGTGGACAGTGAGCGTTACCTGGAATGCCTTTGCCCTTAATGGTTTTAGCAATGATGGCAGTGGGCTGATGACGTGGTTGGCTCAGAGCCTTGCAAAGTTCCTCCACACTGTGTCCATCCACAATGATGGCGTGCCAGCTACACACACACACACACACACACACACACACACACACACACACACACACACACACACACACACACACACACAGACAAATCAAAGCCACACGTTAGGACACAGATGGCATGGACACACAAGGACAGTGTTGCACTAAATGCACTAGTTATGGATAGACATCAGATAATGCTACTTGTATTACCACCACCTTCATCATAATCTTCCAACACTGCATAAACATTGACACAATCAGCCTCGACTGCAATATGAAATTTCACTTTTACCCGAAAGCTTCACATCGTTTCTGGTATTTCTCTACGTGATGCTGCAGGGGTGCCGAATCACTTTGGCCCAGACGGTTGATGTCCATGATGGCCACCAGGTTGTCAAGCTGGTAGTAGGAGGCGAACGACATGGCCTCCCAAACAGCACCCTCTGACATCTCACCATCCCCCATCAGGCAGAACACACGATAACTGAGTTGGAGAACAGGGGGAGATTATGCGATTGTGTGTGTGTGTGTGTGTGTGTGTGTGTGTGTGTGTGTGTGTGTGTGTGTGTGTGTGTGTGTGTGTGTGTGTGTGTGTGTGTGTGTGTGTGTGTGTGTGTGTGTGTGTGTGTATATCTGTGTGTGTGGTGTACGTCCAGATGAGGGTGGGGCAGTGCAAATCTCACAAAAATGTTCTCTGACAGTTTTCGAGCCAGTCATGATTATTTTTCCATCATATGACAGTTAGGTGGGTAACCAGCTGTCACATGATAAAAGCTTCCTGAGGCCCGTTAAGGTGTGGCTGCTGAGTTTCACACCTGCCTCTGAAACATGTCTCCCATAAGAATCCCACAGAGTATTTAAACGGTACAAATTATCATCATTATTTTATAATAAAAATTGGTAATATAAGTAAAGTGTGTCATATGGGTCAAATATTATCAGATGGCTCAACCTTTTACTCTATATACAGTAGGTGTTTAATTCAATGTTTTTCTTGCCACCATTACAAAGAATAAAACAATGAGAAAACATTTATTCCGTTTGTGATTCCAGCTTGGATGGTAAAAAAATAAGTGAGATATGGCTGCTGGGCGTGTGATTATCAGAGCAGAAGAATCGTGAGAGCAGAGCATGTAGCGGCAGCACACGCCCACAAAATTGGAAAATCCTTATCACTGAACATTCGAAAGAATTATGATGCAAATTAAGAAAACCTCAAAATGTCTATAACATCAAAACATGATGTTGAGTCAGTGTTCATTTACACAAGGCAAGGGCTTTTTAAATGCATGCAAGAAATCTAAAATGCAAATTAACAAGAAAAACTAAATGCATATAAAGTAACTAAAATGGTCAAACCAGAGTCATTTCTTTATTGTGTGTGTGTGTGTGTGTGTGTGTGTGTGTGTGTGTGTGTGTGTGTGTGTGTGTGTGTGTGTGTGTGTGTGTGTGTGTGTGTGTGTGTGTGTGTGTGTGTGTGTGTGTATGTGTGCCCACATGTATGAAAGATTACCTAGACTTGTCAAAGTATTTCCCAGTGTAAGCCATTCCACAGGCCACACCAAGACCCTGCCCCAAGGAGCCAGTGGCTACATCCACAATTTGCTGTTTCTGAAATGCACACAACACACACAGACAAAGACTTAAAAACAGCTGGTACACTGTTTGAGCTCCATTAGATGATTCCTAAGGTGTGGTAAAGTAAGTGGCAGCTTACAGGGGTTGGGTGGCCCTCTAGGGAAGAGTCAACCTGGCACAAATTGAGCAGTTCACTGTCCTTTAGGAAGCCCGTTTCAACCCACATGGAGTACAGGGCCGGAGCAGCGTGACCCTGCGGATTAAAAAACAATCACAAACGTTATCTTTTGTCAAACGACACTGAAGTCATTCAAGGAAAAGAGAAAAAATATGTACAGCATTTAGACACCTGTTCAGATCGGGAAGACTCTCACCTTGGACAGGATGAAGCGGTCACTGTTGAAGTTCCTTGGGTCTTCAGGGCGGTACTTCATGGTGTGGAAGTAAAGCACAGACATGATTTCTGCCACACTGCAGCATGATGTGGGATGTCTGTACGACAGAGGAGACGGTGCTGTTACCCATATGCCAGGCAGCATGCAGAGTTGTAACTATAGATGTAGCCCAGGTAATCAAGTTGTGAAATCATGTGGGTGGGTTTGTTTGGAATCAGTGACTAAACAAAAGCAAAGTGCAGTTAATAGACCAAATAACTGCTTTTATTTTAAAATGTCACAGAGCCTTGGAAAACCCCAAATAGTTGCATGTTGAACCAGTAACTATATTGGAAATGAATTAAATACACTGTATAAAGACCATTTGTGGTGCTAATAGAGCAAAAGACAGACCCCTAGGGACAGCATGCTGTATACTTCATTCAAAGGCCCTCGGACAGATTAGATAGAGAATTGGTTGTAAATGCAATCATACCATCAACATTAGATTGTTTTGCTTATATTAACAATATTTGCAAAGAGCCATTTTATTAAACCACCCACCAACACTTAATTACTAAGTGCTCCATCCAGTGCTAGTAGTGCAAGTATTTTGGCGCGTTAATATCAATGGCTGGTTATTGGCCTTTCCCACATATAAAGGTGGACTATTTCACTCAATAATGTACCAATATAACACACGCAAAATTTATTTGGCATTTAAATAGCCATTAGTCATCAATACTTATGTGGCTCAGATTATCTTGTGAAATATTATTCAGTGTTTCTCTTTGTTCCCATCAGTTAGACAGTGCAGAACTGTGGAGTGAGGAGATGGGCTCCAACACGATAACGCTCTTGATTCTTCAAATATGCACACAATGTTGGGCTTCACATAGCTGTTCAAACAGTGAGAATTGCAACAGCAATCATTAACATGCGTAGCTATGACATGATATGCACAATTTCAGTTTATCAATAACACTTCTAAAGCCCTTTTCTTGCAGCAACCATGCAATTCTCAAGTATATTTGCAATTTACAATCCACCCAGCATTGCACATGGTAGTCTAATAGGTGAATTTTACCTTTTCAATGTCAGAAATGAAATACAATATTCAGCCTGCAAGCAAAGTAAATATAAGATTTCGAAATTTTGAAAAAGACCAAATACATTTCTGTCCTTCTCCAGAATATGAAAATCCAAACATCTAAACTTCAAGTCAGCTGTGAGGTGTCTTACAGTTGTGTATGTTATACTCTTCACTCAAAATGATAAATTGATGCAGTGACATTTCTGCAACATAGTATATATTTTATTTAGGAAAAATGTTCTATAAAGCAGAATTGTAGAGAAATTGTGTAATGTACATAGAGATATTTTGAAAGAGATTTTGTTTCATTAATTGAATTCATAAGAGATTGAGAGATTCAAATTGTTCTGCCAATGGCTCAAAAGAAGAGAACAAAGGCAGGACATGCTGTTCCTTTGGCCCTTCACTTGCATGTCTGTGTGTGCAACTGTATATGCACATGTCTAGTTCAGTAGATGTGACTGTTGGTGCTCATCTATGCATGCTGCAAATAAATATTAAGTTTGAATGATGGTTTACACACACATTTTGCATGTTTACATTGAATTCACAGTATTAAGATCATGTCTGAGAGTCAGTGGAGGTAACTCACCCGCTGCCCGCTGCAGTTGTTGCTTTGATGGAGTTGATTCGGAGGCGATTGGCAATGTTCCTCAGCGCCTGCACTGTCTGCTGGTCAGGTTTGTGGTAATCCTCCATGAAGGCAAAATGTCAAGTTCCTCAGCACCAGAAAAGTGGACTAACTACAATCCTCTGTTGAGTTTGTGTGTTCTGAATGTGAGTGTGTGAGAGTGAGGGTTGGCAAAGAACAGCACCTGTGTGTGTGTCTGTGTGTGTGTGTGTGTGTGTGTGTGAGTGTGAGAGAGAGAATGAGAGACTCAGAGAGAAAGAGAGAGAAAATGGAAGAGAAGCTGGATTTATCCTGTCAGGCGTGCAGACACATAGATGCACAAGGACACACTGCACATAGACACACACACACACACACACACACACACACACACACACACACACACACACACACACACACACAGACAGGAGGGAAGGCGGGGAAATCCAGTGATGTGAGCTGGGTGTTACTGCTAAAATCAAATAGCCCTCATTTCATTGGCTACTGTGTGACTGGATGGTGGAGGTGTGTCACAGCTAGATGTGCATTAGTGTGTGTGTGTGTGTGTGTGTGTGTGTGTGTGTGTGTGTGTGTGTGTGTGTGTGTGTGTGTGTGTGTGTGTGTGTGTGTAAGGAGGGGCTGAATGGGGAGGAATAGGGAGGGCATTTCAGGCATCTCAGCCTGATTCACTTTGGCTTTACCGTCAAAACCAATGATTCAGATCTTGATGGTAGGTGTGAATGTGAGCGTGAATGGTGTCAGCCCTGACATTGAATGGTGACCTGTCCAGGGTGTACCCCAACTCTCGCCCATCATCAACTGGCTGTTATTTACTCACACCAAACACTCCATTTTTATTGCCAAAGCCTATGTTTGAACAGCACCTAATGTGCTTTTGTTAGAAATTTAACAGAAAATAAAAATGATGGCTGTGAGTGACAAATGGAGAATTCGAAAGAAAGAAAACAGGAAAAGACAGAACAAAAGAAAGAATGTGAGAGACATACTTACATTATATTTATATTCACCTTATATGAGTAAAATGTACAGTACAGAGAACTTTACACTATAAGAGCTACTGCCATGAAAATGAAATGAAATATTTTTTCCTTTCTCTAAAATCTAGACTTATTCACAGTTTGTAATTGTAGGCCTACAAATAGACAGTGACATCATGCTACAACAAATACACAGTACACATTTACCCTTTTCTGCAATTTACCACAATAAATGTTCTTTGCTACAAGCTATATTGTGTGAAATTAAGTTTTAATACAATCTCAGGTCTTGTTTTTACTTACACAAATGAGGTTGAACATTTCCGTTCACCATTAAAAACATTTTGAAAAATAAGTGAATATTCTTTTAGCAGTTTGCTTTTGGTTTGCAGCCTTTGCACATGCACAAAATATCTAACAGGGTTATCAGTATGGAGAGAGTTGGCCTGCCATCTAGAGGATAATCTTTGATGCTACATTTGACCTGTTTCCGTTGGTCAGCTGCTGAGTCTAACACGCCATTTGAAGAGAATTAATAAAATATGACCCACATGAAAACTGGTTACATTGGGGTTTTTTCCGAGGACCTTTTGGTAAAGTAAAAAATGTGTAAAGATAACAATAATACAGTTTCATGTATTTGTCTCATGTACTGTTTGCTTGGCCAGCCGGTGGGCGGCAACAATCTGAAATGGAATGAAGCCATTCACGATAGACAGCAGAAAAACAGAAGCCGAACAAGTCCACCCACATCGGAAGAACTACAAGTACACTAGCTTTTTAACAGGTTCTGTGGCGCGTCTCTAGTGGAAGTTGTGGTTTTTAAATATATTGGTATATTTCTCATAAGTAGAAGTTGGCAGTGTAGAATTTTGGATATACCCTGGGTTTTTTTGGGATGGGGAACACACTGGTGTCATCAGATTTTAAAAACCAAATCGTTAAATAGGTGAAAATAGCTTATTACCATATATGACAGTGTTTACAGTGGGTACATTTTGGTGACTATATCTACATGACAGCTGAGGTCCAGAGCTTTCTATAACAGCTGGTCCTATGTGTGTAGCACCTTCTGTTGCTAAATGATAAGCCTTCAAACATGTACTGGGTTCAAGGTTCAGAGGTCAATATTTCAAAGCAGGAGTAATGTATCAGACTAACATATGTTACTGTCGAGGTTGAGACCTTTCCAATGATGTGTTTGCTATAGTCCTACGACAACGTTTTAATTTGTACATATCATGGAGACCACTTTGCTGGCAATAGCCTCCTTTATTGTCCCCAGAGGGATATTTGCCTTGAGTTCAAATGTTTCACACATAGCACTTGACATTGTTTTATTATACAACTGACATATACTTACAATAAAAAACAACATAAACAAAGTGATATGTAGCCAGACTGAAGCCCATCACACAGCCACAATCTATTGCACATCTTTCACAAACAGTGACAAGAGCAACCTACACACAACCCTATATGCATTATATCATGAAGCTATTGCACAAGCCCTGCAGCCTCAAGCAACATTATTTAAAGTTTTAATTGAGGTAAGTCCAAATTAGGCCTATAGTTTAGAAATGTTTAATTGGGCGCCTGGGTAGCTCACCTGGTAGAGCAAGCACCCGTCATGCATGTCATTCCACCGCTCTCTCCCCTTTCATGTTTTCAGCTGTCCTCTATAAATAAAGGCTTAAAATGCCTAAAAAAAAAAGAAATATTTAGTTTACATTGGGGTACCCTATATCTTCTGCCAGAGGATGAGAGCTCATACTTGGCATGGAGAATAAAGATAGATCAGACCATATTTTCTGTGCTTGCCTGGAGAGACTGGTTTCTATTCCTCTCCACAACCTTCATGACAGTCACCTGACAAGCAAGCTTTAAATTAGACGTTTTTAGATGCTGCCATGCTTTCTGACATATGAATATGCTCTATAATGCAGCTTTGTACAACATAAACCCTCTGATTCAGTGTCTGTCTGTGAGTGTCTGCTCTAAATGATAACACACACTTTCAACATGGGCCTTCCAGCCAAAGGTGTTGTCCATATAAACACCAAGGTGCCTATAGGAGCAGAGCCGATTAATTGGTTCATCATTTATGACCTCTGATACCCTCTGACCCATGTCACGACCCTTTCCTCAGTTTGTGAAATGGTTGAATGAGATTGTTGGCATTGCACCACTGCACAGAAGTCTCTATTTCAGCAGAATATGCAAAAGTACTTGTGTCTGTGTGCAGTATAGGCTGAGGTAGAACTGTGCCAAAAATGCCAAAACACATCTTGTATATGCACACATACCCATACAAAGCTATATACATCTTACCCTGTGAACAAAAACCTCGGCAACAATCCTGAAAATGCGTCCTAAAACTAGTCCCTTCTTAATTTTGAAAAGGTAGTCTCAGTAAAGGCTACAAAGGTTGGCTACAAGCTGCAACCACGGTGATTGATATGAGGATCATCTTCTGAATATAATAATGAATATGTTAGGCCTACCATAAATTGTTATTTCAAAAACGTCATTAATTTAAAACAACTAATAATGCAGTGTGATGTGAAATCAAACAAAGTCCCACACATAAATATGCTCATGTTTTTTCCTTTTAGTCTTTGATATTAACATTCATCAACCGCAAAATTAGAAAATTGCGTTTTTAAATAACAATGCATAGAAAATTAAATAAAAAATGCTTCTCTTTGTAAATGTTTTGTTTTTCACAACATTACAAGTCAAAACAAATGCAAATTAGTCAAACAAGCCATTAGGCTGTATTTCTAAACACTCAACTGTAGGTTTTTTATATAGGCCTAGTATTTTTCTGTGACAAGGCAAAACAAAGTGTACACAAATCAATAGGTTAAATTACTTGAGCATTTCACGAACTGCCATGAGACTGGGTTGGTGTGTGTGTGTGTGTGTGTGTGTGTGTGTGTGTGTGTGTGTGTGTGTGTGTGTGTGTGTGTGTGTGTGTGTGTGTGCGTGCCCGTGCACGTGCGTGTGTGTGTGTGTGCGTTTTTTGGGGCCTATCTATTTGATTACAGCTGTAATAGAATCAATTAAACAATAGAAATAACAATCAATTAATAACCAATTGTAATAGAATCAATTAACAATGTAAACAATAGAATCAATTAAACAATACTTGCTTGTCATGAAAATGTAGACACATCCGCTAGACACAATCCTGCATGTGTCGCATGAATATTTGTTGTGTTTCATTACTCCATTTTGAACAGCCTTTCATTACAGGCCACTTGTATTCCTAACATTAAACACCAGAGGACACTGTCTCCCCATAAATGTAGGGTTATAGCTTCTATAAATGATAGTTCATAGGATAGTTCCATCCACTTTATTAGCCAATAACAGAAATAAAAAAAAACATTAGAATCACAACATATATTCAACAGAGAGGACTTTTTAAATTAATTAGTTATGATGAAATTAACAAATACTGAATCAATACTGAGGTAAAACGGCAATGAGAAATGTATTTTCAACCATCACCTAATACAAAGAAACCAAATGTGGAGAGATGTAAAGTTTTTGGTAACAGTATGAAATCTAAGTGTCAGCTGAGCTTATATGATGGTGACACATGCTCTCTGAGTGTCATTGCTGCAAACCATCGTCCTCTCCTGCCCCTCATTCATTTTCCTCTGCACCTCTTCAGCCATGTGATCATCTCTGTGGATTCCTGCCCTTTGCTGCGTCTGGGAGGTCACATCCCAGCATCTCCGCTCTCACAGTCATGGTGATCCCATTTCTTGAGTCCCCCCACTGCTCTCCTGGTTCCACCGACATTGTCCTTCTCCCAGTTTCCAGCAACTCCTCTGGGCTCCTGGGTCCTGTCAGAAAAGCTTTTCCTCACAGAGCCCCACAGGTGCCAGCCAATGGCAGCTTGGGAAGAAGGTGCCACGTGATGGTGTGCAGCCAATGTCCGACGCTCACAACTGCACACTTCCTGGAGGGAAAGTACATTCACAGAGCATGAATGTTTCTATTTTTAAATCTCTCTGGCAGGAAAAGAGAAGCAAAGCAACCAATTTTGAAACAATGCCTTAATATAACACAGAACATGTGTGTGGCTATTCCAACACAATGCAGAGCTCAAGTAAACAAAAATGTACTCAGCTTTGTTGGGCTTGAATGATTAATATGGGATTTAAGAAGCAGCACAAATGCATGTATACATATACAGGCTTTACATATGTGCACATGCACTCAGGCTTGCTGACATGTGCACACGTACACACACAAATAAACTCAGTGATATTCTCACAAGATTCTTACCCACACATCTATGAATCTTGGTACATTGCTTTAATGCCAGTTGGTCCTTCAGGCTTGAGCCTCTTCCACTCTGCTCTTATCACTCCATTTCCTTAAATCGCTCTGCAGTCACCATGATGACATAGTGCTTGCCCTTCTATCTGAGAGCTGTCTGTCACCCAAAGGCCCCACCCCCTAACAGTGCATGAGACAAGAGCATAGGACTTATAATTGAATTAGAGCATTAAGTCATACAGCTGTTCGCAGCTGGACTGGGTGATCATCCTGAAAGTAGGGGTCAGGGTTCAGTTGAAGGCACACGTAGAAATAAAAAAATAAGTGAAAAGGACTAAGACATGGCCATGGTATAGAGATGGAATCGGTGAATAAGTGAGGCAATCAAAGCAAAGTGGATAAAGGAACTATTTGAAGATGAGAGATATAAAGATTCACATGGCGTGCTTTAGATAAGCAGAGAGGGTGCAAGAGAAGAGGAATAAAGAGAGAAAGGAAGATTCAGAGAGAGTGAGCGAGCAGGGGTTAAGGCTGAGCGTGTGTTGTGGGCTCAGCAGTGAAGTTGACGATGCACTGGGAGAACAGTTGTGCTGCAGGGCATTCGGGCTCCATCACTACTGCTCTCCTTCAAGCAGCTCCACCAACACACACACACACACACACACACACACACACACACACACACACACACACACACACACACACACACACACACACACACACACACACACTCATAAACATGCAAAAGCACTGATTGTTGCATCAATGCTTTTGCATCAGTGCCTGCTAACCAGGTTTTATATGCTTGGTAAGGCCAGGAAATCAGACATCAAGTCGCACATGCTAATATTCAAACTTGTTTCAAACATCCCAAACCTTCACTACCACTGTATGATTGAAAAAAAAGGATTTCAGTAAGTGAAGATACAGAAATGCTGAATGAGAGTGATGATATGAGAACAGCTATAAGTGAAGCGCTCATTGCAATCTGATTTTAAAAGAGCTGCTGAAAGAGAGTGAGGGAGGGAGAGGGTGAGGCTGAGGGATAAAGCACATACAGTAAAAGCTAAGTGCATTTACAAAGAGATCTAAAAACATAACAGCTGTTTGAGTGAATTGCATGTGTAAACTAAACACGTTGTGCATTTTTATTGAGTCAACACATCATAATCTCTTTAGAGGTTGGCCAAACACAACATTTACACAGGACTTTCACCACAGCAGAGCTCAAAGCCAAATACCTGCTTTGTAAAAAATGAAAGGCTATTTGTCTGATGTGCACGGATTACAAGACAAGACATCTTCATAGGGATTGAAAATAAATTACTGGGATATTAATATTATAATGTGCCTTTATCTGGTATCGTAAAGGCAAAAAAGTCAAAAACTCATGTTGTCAAATAGCTGCAAAGTGATTTTCCATTACCGTATTTGAATAAAGGTTATTTTGGTTGGGAGAGTTTGGTGGCACAGCGAGTTGAGAAGCAGATATCGAAGGTGGGGGTAAACTGCTGTGCTGAGCCAAATGGCATCTGTGGTCCCTGGGGGCCACTGCACCCTCTGTTTGTGTTTTTACTCCATTTCAGTAAAAATGAGCTGCATTGCGCTTTCCTATATTACAGACTGAGTGTGTTTGAATAGAGGTGCAGAGTTTGAACACAATCTCCCAAATACACAAACACACACAGATGCATGCACATCGACTATTCCAGGTGAACGAACACGGAAACATGAAACTGTTATTTCCACCATTCTCACTACCATATGGCCATCTTTGTAAGGAAATCGTCAGTACAGAGGAAACCAGTTCAAGAATAATAGGAGAAAACAGCATGTGAAAATTAGAAGAAAAAGAACATTTCTCAAGAATGAGGTTCAGATATATTTACTAATAAAGTGGAAAGTATGTGCCTTTGCAAATTGCACCGCATGTCACATGCTTTCATTGTCTAGTCAATATTTGTCACTTCCTGTTTTATTTTGAAACTCACACGTCTCATTTCAGGTTGCTTCACTCTAGTCTTTGTCTGCTTTCCCACCTGTGTGATCACCTGCCCCGCCCCAATGTGTTTCACCTGTGTTTAATTGTCTCCCCACCTCCATTAGTATATATACCCCCCCTCTCACTAGCCTTAGTTGCCAGATTGTTTTGTACCTCCGTGACACTGTCTAGCATTCCTTCCTCGTGTTTCTTGTAAGTTAGGACCCTTGAATGTTGTTTTTGGATAATTCTTATTTGATGATTTGGACACTGTTGCTTTAATTGTACTTTGTACAATAAATCTTATGAACTGAGTTGCCTGTTGAGTCATGCATTTGAGTCCATCCGGCTGAGAGTGGCTGGCATCGATCACCTTTTTGTATAGACTCTGCCTGCTGAATTAGACGCTCTGATTTCCCTGTCCGTAAAGATTAATAAACATCTACTTGGGAGAGAGAAGGAGAGATCACGGCCCAGTGTCCCGTCTTTCAGGTTCCAGAGGTTCCTTTGTCGCCCAGAGGGTTCCAGCGTTCCTCCATGTGCATTCCTCCACCAGCCAGCTCCAACGCCGGCTCAAGAGCGGTGGAGGAACCCATGCAGCTGGGACGCACTTGGCTGACCCCGGAGGAGCGTTAGTGACACCCTTTTGGGAGTCTATACTGTGCATAGGCTGGACCCTCCTTGCCGCCTGCCCAGTAGAAGAGAGAGCTCACCAGTGACGGATAGGGCATTGGTGAGCCGAGCCAGCATTGATACATGTCCCTCATGACCTCTTCCCCAAGCAACTCTGTCTTCTCTCTCTGTTTCCTGTTCACAGGTAGTGTTGGTGGATAATTGTGCCTATGCTAACTTAATGGACACCAGCCTCACCAGAGAGCTGGGCCTGGATTTGATCCACCTTGCCAAGCAGCTGGAGTAGGGAGGATACAGCATTGGACGTCACGTCAGTATTTAATAAGGCCTAGGATACATTGTTTCCCCCACATAGACAATATGACTTTGCAATTTACTTGGTCCCTGGCACTTTTCCTCCCAAGGGTAAACTGTACTACCTCTCCCAGCCTGAGATGCGGGCTATGAAAGACTACGTGGAAGCATCTTTGGCGGCTGGGATAATCCGACCTTCATCCTCCCCAGCGGGCGCAGGGTTCTTCTAGGACAAGGCAAGGACAAGTCCCTGCGCACCTGCATAGACTATCGATGGTTGATCACTGTTAAAAATCACTACCCTCACCCTCTGATATCCTCGGCTTTTAAATTGTTGCCAGGAGCCAAGGTGTTTACTAAATTGGATTTGAGGAATGCTATCACCTAAGTCAGGATTAGGGAGGGGGACAAATGGAAAACTGCTATCAATGCTCCAAGTGGCTGCTATGAATATTTGGTGATGTCGTTCGACCTCACCAATGCATGTGCATTTTTTTCCCAAGCCTTTATTAACGGTGTTCTGAGAGAGATGCTTAATGTATTTGTTCTGATCTGCAGACACACAAACAGCGTGTTCGCCAGATCCTACAATGCCTGCTTGACCACCAACTCTTCATGAAAGCGGAGGAAGTGGGAATCTCATGTCCCCTCCGTCTTTTCCTTGGGATATGTGATCGCGGAGAGGGGAGGTGCAAATGGATCCAGAAAATGTCCAGGCGGTGAAGGACTGGCCTATAAAATGTTTTAAGTGTAATTCAGTTAATGATGATTCAACTAAAATGCCACTTTTGAGGCCACAGTTTCTTGTAAATCAAATATTCTGTTGTCTTCCAGTCTGTGTTGGTTAGGGGGATAATTATGATCATTGCTCCTTTCTGAAGTATATTTCCTGAGGTGTGACTCATTTGCCCATGCTTAAATTACATTATAAGAATGTGCCAATTCAATGACCCTTAAAGGAATAAAAACTGGTTATTTTGGTTGAACAAACACATTATTATAATTGAAACTTAAAACCATTTCGTAATGCAAGTATGTGTTAAAAGTGTTCCCTTTGGAAAATCAAATTAAATAAAATGCGTTTTTCAATACTGTAGATAAGCAAATGTACACAGTATGATAACCGTCAATTCTCATACCACGGTATACCGTGAAACGGTAAATCGCTGCAACCCTATTTGACAAACACAGCAACACAATTACCAGCAACACACACACACCCACACACACACACACACACACACACACACACACACACACACACACACACACAGACACACACCACCTCATCCATATGTGAATAATTCAAGACGATTCTAGAAGAAACCATTATCCTATGCAGACAGGTAAGTTGATACGATGAGCCACGTCCCTGCCTCCTCGCCCAGTTGTTCTTCACCTCTTCCCAAACACTGTTGCCGTTCACTCACTGACCAGCCTGCGAGGGAAGTAAATTTATGTTTTCTGCTCTTTGTTGTCAGCTGGGACATGTAGGTGACGCTGAGGCTTCGATGCTGTTCTACTCTGGCAGGTAGGACTTTCACAGCATTGACAATAATAGCTCAGTAGGAGTGAACTGTTGTCACTGCTATTTGAGCAAATTGCAACTAAAACATGTAATCAGGTTGTGGTATTGCGGTAATGAAAAGCATTACGTGGAAAAGGAAATACTTCTTGGGTAAAACCATTCATTTAAATGCTTTAACTTTATATAAAGTAAGTCTTGCTGAACATTTGCTGTTTCTTAAGTGCTGGTGTTACCAAAGAGGCTTGATACTAACATAAGAAGTGACTGTAAAGAGTTTTTAAAGGGTCTTCTGTGGGTCAAAGCTATCATTTGGTCATTAGTTTTTCATAGGGGTGGGATTAATGTGTAGCTGTGTGACAGATGTACAAGCGCCTCGTGATGCAGTTGCATTTATCAGACTGCCTTTTAACTTACAAATTCACATTTTTTATGGTAGGACAATGTTAACCATATTGGCATAAGAGGTGATGCCTTGAAACAAAACTTACACGACACAATGAATGACATAATTTTACATCAGAAGTTAATGAGTTGGTCTGATAATTTACTTTTTTACAGAGTTACAGATCTTACCAGTAAAGACAGTGACAATGTATCTTATGGGAAGCATTCTCTAAAATGTAGCAATAGATATTTATAGATATTTAGTTTAATCTCTGTTTGACCCTGGAGCAAAAATTTAAAAAAACAAATTATTTCAGAATCTAAAATACTTTGAAATTCACCCTGTACATCCCTTTAGATACAATGTATAGATAAAGAGACAGTATTTATTATTAGATCTTAAAATTTCAGAATCTGCTTGCTCACAAAGAACTAATTGGAGAGATGTATGTGTGTGGGGAAATGTAGGTATTTTGAAAAGGGAACAGTTTAAGGAGAGCAACATAGTCAGTCAGTCAGTGGAAAGGACACATTTTCTTTGACTTTGGCAGGAGAGACATAAACATCATTATAGCAAAAATTAGTCTGCCTACCTAGGTTATCTGACATGTCTCATTATATCCATCATATAGATTTGGTACACAGAATGGATGTTTTTTAAAATGGCTATAATACATTTTTTTGTATTATTATAACAGTGTATCAAATGGCAACGTAAAATCAAGGTGACAATTTGAAAGGGGTCACTCGTATAAACCTGTACAGGGCTCTATAGTGAGGTTCAGCTCATTTTTTAGCTGTCCGGCCGCAACTTTACTGTTTTAGTTTACTCTCACCGCTCTCGCAGCCTCTTTTTCGTCTGCAGCAGGCAGCTGTTTGCAGAGAAAAGGCTCTAAAAACCCACTTTATAGTACCTGCTCAGCATGCACTAAACGACTGACAGACACAGTTAGAGACTAGCTCGTGAACATAGTAGAGCATTTAGCAGGTAAAGGGCCAGATACTCCTATTTCCCTTAGGTGTTGGTGGAGACCAAAAACAGAGTTAGTACACTTACATTCATCAGGTGGACAGAAACATGACTCTAAATAAATTAAAATGTTGTTCCATAACTGCTGGATTTGCAAATAATAAGTTTGTCATATCGACCTACAAGGTGATGATAAATAGAAAACCTGTTGTGGTTGGGAGCTGAGGGATTACATATTGCTTTGATGAGACATTGTTAATTGCTGAGGCTCCATTCACATACTCTATGACCACCAGAATCTCCTCTGTCATTTTAGAGCAGACATTGCCAAACATGCCTTACTCTTAGAGTCGCTTTTATAGACCCTTTTATATTTACAGCTCTAATAAATTAGATTAGGTTTATGTCAATACATAACCATTGTTTGATTTTGGAGGTACTGTAGGCCTATGGGGCATTCTCTGAAGATCATGAGAATTTTGAATATGATAACCTATAAATAATTATAATTTCATTGATGCTGATTCCACATATCTTCAACAATTTTGTATAATTTCTCAGAAAACAAATTAAATTAATAATAGGGGTGTCTTCAAATTCACGATTAGATTTGACTTTCGATTTTAAGGTCATGATTTAAAAAATGTTTTCAGCAATGCCATTGCTATTAGAATATGGCGTCTTGAATCGTAGCAACAAAAAGAAGAGCCACAAAAAGGCAGAAGGGTACTTTAACAGCTTGAGTTTCTCAGACTTTAGGAGCTGCATTTGAATGCACCATGAAGTTCTGTCAGTGCCCACATGGTAAGTCAAAATGTTGCCCCACCAGTTACTTTAGGTTTCATCTCTGACTCTGGTAGTGGCCATGGTGTCTGGAAACGTGCAGCTGCAGCCTTCCGATAAGCTACGTTATGGCGTGTCTTTAGCTGCATACTAATGTTCCCGGTAAATTTCACTGGGTCTTTAGCTGCATGCTAACGTTAGCAGTAAGCTACACTGTGTCTTTAGCAGGCTAACGTTAAGTAAGTTACATTGTAGTAAGCTATGCTTTGTGTCTATTAGGTCAGTGTTGTTTTTTTCTTCAGTTGGCAAGTAAACAGAGGTGGAGAACAAAAATACTTGGAGAATCGCTGATCCTGCTTTGGTTTGGGGCTGTGATGAAAACTGTATGAGAAAAAAATCCATACGTCACAGTCCTACTTTTGATTTTGACGATCGAAATTGAAGCTCATTTAGTTCGATTTTATTATTAATAACATTTCAAACAGGAAATAGTATCAGTTCTCATCAATAATGGCTATTATTTAGTAACAGTTAAAAGAGAGAGTTGCTGTTTTATATTTTAGTCCAGCATGGTTTGAGTGTGGCCATTAAAATGGGTCTGGGAATTTAGAAGCAGCAAGTCTTTTATTTATATAGTGCAAATCTTGTGAAAGATTCGAACATTTAAACAAAAGTGTGAACATCAAGAGTGGTGTTAATGCCCTGCTGGATTTTATTTAGTCTTTTATAGGATTTTTTTTTGAAGGGTTTACAGGTTGAACCTATTAAAAATAATTTACAAATACTTTATAGATCAGTTATAGCTCAATAACAACTTTTGGGTTGCCAAGATATGAAAATCCCAGATAATCTATGTATTGACTACTTATGAACACACAAATGCAGATTTGATGATTAAAGCCCTTTATTAATGATCTATTAACATTTATAACCACCGACTTGATGGCTTATCAGAAAGGGGGAAAGCCATGATAAGCAGTTATTACAGCATTATTTTCAAATAGAAATGAAAAACAGCTGCCTGAATTTTTCACAACTTTGTAAACAAAAATGAGTTCTTATTAATGACTCATAATTTAAAAGCATTAGTAACCATAACGGATTAATTAGTTTCTGATCATGAGCCCTTTATAAAGGGAGCCTTATTAGAAAGTGGTATCCAAGTATGTTTAATATTATTGCTTTTCATCTTTACCACAACTGCAGCCTAACAATAACAGGTGCACACTGATTTGGATCCACTCAGTAGTTATCTGTGACCTTTACGTGATTAATGGATGCTGCATGTGACACCCTGTTTGAAATGTGTCACCTTTATTGAAGAGCAGGTAACACTGCGGATATGCCTGTTTGAGGTGAGCAGGGTATTGTGCAGGAGCCGGAGCAGAAGGAGGAGAGCTCGCTCTCTGATGTAGATCGTTTCACTGTTCACTGGCGCCGTGACGATAAACAGGCAGCGGACGAGGATGCTCTGTTGTCTGGTGCGCACACTCCTGTCTCCAGCTCTCCACGATCACCATGGAAGAGCTTAATTAATGCACAGGCTTTATGTGTCCCTCCTGCTCCCGGAGCTGATGAATTTTAAACCGCCGTTTGAGACCGGACGTTTTTCGCCCTCTGAAGCACTGGACCCTTGTTACCGAGCGGAGGGGACCGCGGCTGAATCGTAAAGTCTTCAGAAAAGGTACAGCACGGTGCGGTTTCTGCTCCACAAACTGAAGTTAGCCTCTTTAGCATAGCTGCGTTTTCCTGCATTCAGGCAATGATGATGCCTTTTCGTTACTGTCAGAGGACAGTGTCCTGTCGACGCTGTCATGTTTTGTCGATTTAGATGGGGAGATTTGTCGACTCGTCATGAACGATACATTTAAATAGCCTACATTTTGATAGAGCGTGGTCAGGGCTGATAGGCTAGGCTGGTACCTTTTCTACAAACTGAGGTGGGCTCTGGTCATGTGGACTGTCCACTATATTAGCCCTGAGTGAGCATCACTAATTGAGGTTTGTTGTAATAACGTTGCCAGCTGTTTCTGCTGAGCAGCGAGGACCAGCTGTGCGTTGCTCAATTTTCACTATGAGCGCCCGGAGTCAGCCTGTCATTTCACATCATTTTTGGGGGGGATTTCACCATATCCTACCTTGGTGGCGTCCAAGGAGAAATAAGAGGACGCTTTATGGTTATTCTGACACGAATCTTCAATGGAAATGCCATTGTGTCGTTTTAATCACGGGTGCACTGTCGACGTTGTCGATGTAGCAGTGAAATTAATATTTCAAAATAAGCGCATTTGGTACGCATTGTTCATATATTGAGCTTGCACTAGCCTCGGCTACATGAAGGCAGCATCCTAGCACAAAAAAGATCTAAAGCTGGCAGCCTGCATTCACCACAAGATGTGCAGTCTTACATCACAGCAACACATACCACATTTTTCTATGCAATATGAAGATTAATTCTTCTTGGAGCATCACTGCAATGTGACCTTTTCTGTTTCTTCCTCTGCGGGGCCTGCTCAGCAGTTCAAGGACTTACACAACTGATGTGACCAAGTGATGCCTGAGAGTGGCAGCTCTGAATTTACAGCTTAATTTGCATCTGCATTTTGACATCTGCTTTCATATGTTTCCTCCTAGAATATGTTCAGGTTCAGGAAATGTTTAATTGTTTATTAATTAGACTTTTGATGGCACCATCAAAATCAGGCCAACCTCCTATATATCTCATATTTGTCCTCAGCTTCAGTTGCACATTTCATTATTTTCACAGTTTGAGGCACACACCAGGATACATTTCACATTTGATGACATAATGGAATTATCTTATTTGCATATTTGAGGGGAAACATAAATGCTTCTTTATCCTTGAAGAGACAAGTGCAGTTCAATAAGCTGTCCAAGACTTATTGGCTTTATTTTGTCATCTTTTTGTAGGTGTGTGTGATCATAATATCATGCATGTCTAAGCTGAAGTCAAACATTCTCACATGGCCTCATTGTAGGCCGGTTTGTGCTCTATAAACCAATATGAATTACCAATGCACCTTTTTACTTCACTGAACTCCCATTGCCTTTGAGCCCATTTGGAGCACCTACTGTACCCTGTACACTGTTTACCTGCTCAGTGCACCTGAGAAAGGGGCATTTCACCTTTTTTTGACAGAGGATAGTATAGAAATGGGGGAGAGAGTTTATACTGGATTGTGGATTGTAACCCTAACCCTTGGACAAAGAAAACATATTTGATTATGTTTCATACGCATCTTTACATAAAGTTTATGAAGAAAAGAAAGATAAAGAACAACAAGAGAGAAGAGGATGATGAATAGAAAAATTAGCATAATAAGAATGTTAATAATACTAACAGGAACACTAAGAGAAGACTCATAGATTATTCAGTTACAACGTATAAAATATATATTGCATTATTACCTTATTGATAATATTTATCATCATTGATAACATCTCAGTTATTCAGGAAGGCTTTCAAGCATCTAGGGCCATGAAATCTAAAGGCAGCTTCGCCAGACATTGAACTGACTCAAGAATGATTGAAAATTTCAGAACCAGATGACCTGAGAGGTCTGAGTAGCTTTTAAGCAGGTCTAACATATACAGTGGCCATTTCAATTTCTATAAACAGGCAGAAGAACCTGAAAGTCTTGTCTAGTGCATTATGCACGCCAATGTAGTGATTAAAGAACAGATTTAATGTGCTCTGCTCTCACTTAAAAGCAATGTAAATTATTCTAAAAAGTGTAAAATAAACTGATGCCATCTCTTCTCACCTTTTTCTCGTTCACAGAGGCAAATTATGCCAGCAGCACCAGAGTCGCTCCCCCTGGTGACGTGCCAGCTCATTGGTCAGATTACTCGGCCCTTCTCTAGCCACCCCGTCTACCCTGGCAGATCCATGCTGCTGGATGCTCCTCACAGAGCCACGCCCGCACCATGAGCGCCAACGGGCCTGCCCCAGACCCAGCCCCAGAGGCCCCTCCCGCCTCAACCACTGCCCCTGCTGCGGCCCCAGCCCCAGCCCCTGTTGCACCACCCGCACCTCCTGTCCTGCCTGCCCCAGCGTCTACTACCATCCCGGCAGGTGCGTTGGCACAGAAGAAGCGGCAGCAGTATGCCAAAAGCAAGAAACAGGGCAGTAATGCCAACAGCAGGCCACCGAGGGCTCTGTTCTGCCTCAAACTCAACAACCCCATACGCAGGGCCTGCATCAGCCTGGTGGAGTGGAAGTATCCTTCACAGTGGCTTTATGTGTTGTTGGGTGTATGTCTGAAATCCTGTTTCCTCCTGGTTTTAAAACCCGTCCTGAGTGATCCGATCACAAGTGGACAGCTCTAACGCTGTAAACACACCACCGGCGAAGCGCGTTGAAGCGTAGATTCGTGCTCGATCACATGTCTGGCTGTTCATCGCGCATTTCTCCGTGCTGGTCACAAAGCAATCCTCTCTATTCTCTATTGTGAAGTATTTTTAGGAAATTAAACATGTCATCCACCGTTTTACAGTCGCTCCTTTGACCACTCAGGCTTGCTGGCTGAACAACAGCAGAAGTTGCGACGTAAGAACATGAATGTCTGTAGTCTAATATCCCACATATTCGTGAATTCAGGTACATTTAATGAAACTAAAAATAAGGTTATTGTTTTCCAGCGTTCCTCGGGGACCTCCGTACGGCCGCCATTTCCAGGCTACCACGGGGCACAGAGAACTGGGAATAAAAGCAACTCTCAGTGGTTTCTGTGACATGAGAAATACTTTGAATGAGTATGTAGTTCTGCTTACAGTTGAGTAGGCGGTCCTTTAATATGGCCCAGGACATTCATGTACACACTGCTATAAGATTGTGGTAATATGTGGCCTAAACCACCTCGGCATGTGGTCTGAGGGATCGGTTCTCAGCGCGTCCACAATGCATCCTGGGTGCATTCCCACCTGTACCTAGAGCGCTGCGATTGTGATTCGATCACTCGGGACAGATTTTAATACCAGGTGGGAATGGGGTTTGAGTATTGGGATTTGACCAAAGATCATTAACTGTTCATAGAGCTGAAACTGTTAGTGGATTAATTGATTAGATTAGAAAACTAATTGGCAACTATTTTGATAATCGATTAATCATTTAAGTAGTTTATCAGAAAAAATCACAACATTCTTTGGTTTCATGTGAGAATGTTTCTCTATTTTCATTTTATATATCCGTGTAGATTGAATATCTTTGAAGCTGGGAAACTCTCATGGGCATTTTTCACTATTTTCTGACCTTTAATAGACCAAATGATTCATGGATTAGTCGAGACAATAATTGCCACATTAATTGATAATGAAAATGATCATTAGTTGCAGCCCTACTTGTTCACAGCTCGTGTATGTATACCTTTGTTGGATCTTAGCTGTGGTATTGCCACATTAGGTGATTTAATGTAGTGCTTTTTACTCAGGCTGCATAAAGGCAACAAAAGAAAGAGAAGAAATACCCATTTCTCTTGGTTTAGACCTTGCCTTTTGCTCTTTTTTCCCCCACAAGTCAATGTATTATTTATAGCTGTAATAGATGCAACCTGGAACACGATGTAAAGTGTTTTCAAGAACCATTATATTGTATAGATGATCACACGGCACAGTAGTTAATATATTTTTTGTGTCCCAGTTAAAAAATAAAGTCAAACTGAGGTGCAGAAACATGTTATTAGCACAAAAGACAGAGTGAAAGTCACAGAATCCTAAAATACTGGCAGGGTATGTAGATAAAGGGACTCAACACTGGCGCAACACAGCTGTGTGACAGTCTGGTGTGCTTGTTGCTTAAGCAGATGCTGTCATCACAAAAGCCATCAGATGTTATAAAGGAGATTGCCAATCATGAATCGCAAAGATACATTTCATAATCCACCTTTGTGTGTTTGTCGAAAAAAAGGTCAATAGGGATGTACTACCAGTACACTTTGGGAAATGCAGCTGTGGCTGTATCAGCATTCCCAAATTGTTCTGCATGGCCTGCATGCAACAGTGCAATAGTGTTTGTTTCTGAGATTTTGTGATTGGAGAAGAACGACTCAGAAGAGTGTGAAGAATGAACTGAATTTAAGATGGGTTTTTATAAATGATATAAGTAATGGTCCAGTCGCTGTGTCATTGTTACTGTAATGTGGAATGCAGTTGGTTGTTTTAGTGAAACAATCTCTAATTCCTGACAGTGTTCATCAGTTTAACATTGAATTGTATTTAGTGTAAATTATAGGATATTGTTTTTAGGATGGCAGATGTTTCTTAGTTTTAATAGTTCAGCATTTGAGTAACATTCTGGTAAATCTGAAGATTGAGATTTAGTTTGAGAAAGTAAGCAACAGAAGAGACAATGATAACATCAATGTAGTAAAGTGGTTCCCAACCAATTTGACTTTTGACCCTTCAGAACAAAGCTTTGTCCACATTTGACCCCTCTTCACATGTCTATGGATTACAACCAAGTCAAGCAATTGTGATAATGTGCTTTCTCTTAATGTATTCTGGTTGGGAACCACTGCTCTACAATAAACAATTACACAGCTCAAATAGCAGCTAAGTTATATAACCCAAACAAAACCATACAGATCATGTGTGGCTTTGTTCTGCCATTTAAAACATTGATCATTGAAAAAGCCATTAAAAACTCAGGATCAGGGAGTCATGATGTCTTAAGTAATTGTCATGTCTAAGTTCTGTGAATAGTTTATAAATTAAAGTAGTGCAGAAGTTTTAATGTCACAGCAGGTAAGTCATTTTTATCCATATGATAAATGATGATATGATAATTATTTTGTCTTGCTATGTTGCATCATTGCTCTTCTGTGTTTTCCTTAACTTCTTTCCACAGGCCATTTGATATATTTATATTAATTGCTATTTTTGCCAACTGTATGGCCTTAGCTGTCTATGTCCCCTTCCCTGCAGATGATTCCAACTCCACAAACCATGACCTGGTGAGTAGTCTTTATATGTCACTATAATCCATTTGGTGCTTGTTGTATCAGTGCTGCTACTTACAGCCAAAGACAGACTGGTATTGCTCTGCATAGTGTTTATATGTACTGTCTGAGTTAACATTTTCAAAACTATGTCTGGCTTCAATTAAAGGTTGTTATCTGTATGTTTGTGATAATAAGGAGTTAAATAATAGAAGATAATCTCTTCGAGTGGCTGTTGTTGTTTTCTTGTTTGGTAAAATAGTTTCAAGATACATTACAAAATGCATTGTTACTTCATAATCCTCTTTCAGTTGACAAAGTTTGATTGTATCGCCCTTTCGAGATCAAGATATAGTCACAGATTTTGCAGTAATAGTAAGACGTTGCATACAGATTGTATCTTCAGTATATCATGCAGATTTGAAGTATCTGCTGTGCCTACACAGAGAAACACTTTGACAACTATCCTCATTGGTGCTTTATCATGTCATAGTTTCCCTGTACAGAGGTTTTATTCAGCTTTCTATTTTTAGAATGTATCGTCATTGCACCACTCTGTGCACCTTGTGCATTTATGTCTGTGTGATGAATTATGGGTGATGTAGTGTTGTAAGCATTGTTCCACAGCTGATAATGAGTGCACTCTCCAAAAGCCAGACAAACACACAGAATGTGGCCCTTACATGAGCCGAATTTAGCTGTAGTGTTCAATGATTCATGAGCAGCTTATACAGCGAGTCTGCAGACATTTGAATGTTCTTGAAAGCTTCGTCTGAGAGCAGGAACATGTTAGAGAAAGGTTACCAGCCCGCTGTAAAAGACCGACGGGAGTGTTTCTCTGTCTGTTACGCTGCTGAACCCACGGTTCAAGATAAGCTACATCTTTGGCTAAAAGTGTGTCTGGTCTACTTAAGAGAAGTAAGATGTACTGCTCTCATTTTGACCTCCTGGAGGGTGACCTCAGGGTGTTTGTTTACACAGCGGTGGTGCATCAGGGGAAAGTGGGCCATGTGGGACATTACAAAGTCTGATACAGTATTATGTACAGTGTGTTGTCAGGGTAAGTTTTGGAGGGAAGTTCGAAAGATTATGATTGTCCTAATATTGTCAACTAGAAGAAAATGTCCAAACTTGCATAAGTATGGAACAAGAATCTGGAAAAGTGTTGAGAGTCTGTTTGGACTCTGAAGAAAGCATTGCTGAAACATCTGTGCATTTTGCTCTCCTGTGTGAATACAAATACAGCAGCAATAGCGTTGAAAGACTATTCTAATCGATGTCAGCATGCAAACTCTTGCTGAACTGGAGTAGTTACACACACGCCAGCTCTCTTTTTGTCTTTAGTTTACGGATGCAACAATCCGACCCGTTGGTTTGGTATTGGCGTCCACACTGACCTTATTAAGTGAATCAGGCACCGGCCAGACGTGATCATTCCACATTAGTCTAAATATAGTTTTCTTTTTGGTCTTTTTATGTGGTGAGCTAGTTTTGATGCATAAAGTCACTCAATAAATGTGTTTTAATATGAAGGCTTTAATGTGGTAGGCCTTTACTGTGAAGCCAGAGGTGTTTCATTTAATTTTATAATAGGGAACAAAGCTATCATATCGGATCAGTACTTGTTATCAGAATCAGTTTCAGGAAAGAAAAACTTGCATTGGTGCGTCTCTACTTTGATTGAGTACAATGTTTATTTCTTCTACCTTTATATATAAAATGTTGCATTGTACCAAATAAATATTTTACTACACAGCATGAATGTGAGGCTTATTAAAAGAAGCTACTTTCAGCTGAACAGCAGCTCCATTGAGCTAAATAGCTCTCAGCGACAGATGCCACTCACTAATGTGAGTGGCAGCCTCAGACTGATGATGACCTGTGTGCATAGTGTTGACAGGTGCTTATTTCATACTGGTAACTTTTTGTATAGCCACTAAACCTTAGGTATTTTAACAGATTTACAGCACAATCATTATGGAGCCAAACTGCAATGTTAATAATAAGGATAATAAATTTAGAGCGTTGCCAGAATTTAAGTTCATATGTTCAGAGCTTCACCTTCTCATGTGTTCAGATCCCACCTAAGGGCAAAGAGAAAGTTTTGGGAGCAATTCAGTATTAACTCTTATTACGACCAAATGGCATCAAATTAAATAACTACACTCTAGGAAATAAGCAACATTCTATGTCTCATCTCAGCCTTTATAATACAAACCAAAGCTGTAAGTGTGAACATAGATAGTTTAATATTTATTAATGAGGCCAGGGCATTGCTGTGTAATATGTGTTACTAGACCCTGTATATGTCTCCTCTAAACACAAGTGTCAGATTGGATTTATGGATGCACCCATTAAGAATTAACCAAGATGCTACATTTTGTGTACTGCCTATCATGAGTGAGCAGCATCATTGATGTGGCTTACATGCTTCATGAACAAGACCATTAAGTAGAGATGAGAGGACATGATAATGATTGGATATCCAATTATGTATCATTTAGTTGCTTCTTTCGAGTATCAGGACAAAGCTTAAAGGGGTGATAGAATGATTATATAGGGTATTTCACACTCTTCCCTAAGGTCTCCTAATAGGGTATGTAACATTGGTTGGGCTGAAAATTGCTCGAATGCTATTATATGGGTCCTTAACTACCCTGTGAATATGGCCCTATTTATAACGAGAGCTTTTCTACCAAATATGGTATGCTCATGTATATTTAGATGAGCTGCGCGCTGATTGGTTGACATACAGACACTGCAATGTTTCATTACTAAATTCACTTCTGAGACTTTTTTATGTGAGAAATCAACTATATAAAGCTCAAATATGGGCCGTTTTAAGAAAATTGATGGCTAATTGCAAATTTGGTAAGACGTGTCGGATTTCAGTAGGTCCACACAGTCTGATGAGACAGCGGCAGCCCCGCTGCACTCCATACCCAGGAGAAAGTCACTGTTTCTGAGTTACTGGACAACCGGGACTCGGGGCTCTGTGGAGCTGGCTGCCGGCATAACTATAGTATATTTACAGTTTGAATTTCGTCACGCCACTTATATAACAGCTACCATAAGGTCTTACAAAGCTAACGCTTGTGTCCGATTTCAATTTAATGCATTTTTCGTTAGCTGCTATTGTCCCTTCAATCCTGTAGGTAAAGATCGCGGCTAGCTGCAGGCCCTCGGGGCTCAGGGCCTCGGCATTTGGTAAACCAGTAACCCAGAAACGGTGACTTTGTATGTATGGAGGTATGTATGTCAGTCAGTGGTGTAGCCTATGCAAATGTTGGGGCGTGACAAAGACTAGGAGTTGAGATGCTTACGTAAGGTTTTAGCTTTGTTGAGATTCACCCGTTTTCAGCGGCAGTTTCAAAATGTGAGATTTGCATAGTAAAGGGAAATCAATGGGATTTTGAGCTTCTATGTATGTCCTATTTACCCACCGAACTGTCGTTATTCAACTATGACAAGGTAAAATTGGTTTTGCATTCTATCACCCCTTTAACTTTTTGAACTGACTCTTCTGTGGTTTTATGGATTCTTCTTTAACTGCACTATATACATTTTTGCTGATCCTTATACGGATCCTTGTCCATTGCTTGCACAGACTATGGTTTAATTCTGCAGTGTCAACGTTAACTCAGATACCGGAGGGTGAATAATGCAATCTTTCCCTTTTCAGCAGAGGTTGAACAATAGAATACTTTGTAGGGCAGGTGGGCCAGCTTGGCCTTAGCTGTTCTACAGAACTCACGCTGTAGTCACAGGAGGAGCACTAGAGACAAAAGTGCTGAGCTAGTTTTGCTATAGCAGTCAGCAGGTAAGGCTGTAGTGAAGATTGCCATTTCAGACCGCTCTGCTCTGCAGCCTCACAGGTGGACTGAGGACTGATATGAAATCTGAGGTGTGGTGCTGAAAGGCCTGATGTGTAAAGTGAGGATCAAATTATATCACTAGACTGCCGACTTAAGCAGGTTTTTACTCAGTGATACATTCAAAAGTGGTATAACTTTCAGCACGAAGAGACAATGAAACCTTGCAATGCAGACAAGCTGACTTCTAGGATTGTGGATGTGTAGACAGCTCACTTAGTTCATTCTCAATTAACATTAACTCCTGGAAGGTCCAAATACCGAATCTGTTCGTTTGCTTGTGCTACACTGTCTACACATTGCCTAGATGCTGCAGAGCTCCTCTGGGTTAGAACAGAGCAATGCTGCAAAGTCACAGAGGCCTTAATAGCATGAGTCTGCCTGTCTTGTTAGTAAGGCTTGGTTAAATGCAGCAGCTCATTATAAATAGAAAGCAATTTCCTCCTCGGGTGGAACACAGGGCAAAAGATTGGGGTCCTGCTACCACCAGGAGGCACAAGTGAGTAACAGGACGTAGCGAGCACACACGCACGTAAGATAACAACCTCTGTCAGGAACTCACACTCATTCTTCTCCTGCTGAGCTTTCTCCTTAATTGCTTTTCCTTTGTTTAGTCATCTCACTGCAATAGTAAGACACACAACATATCCTGCACTTGACTGCGTCTCCTTCGCACCCACCTTTTCTACGGGACAGACAAATAGTCTGCAACCCTCCTGCCTTTGCTTTAAGGTCATTTCTGACTTATCTATCTGAGACTCAACACCCCGGGCAGCTCCTGCTGAAGGTAGCTGAGCAAAACAATGACCTTTTCATGGTGAATATAGTTCATACATCCTTCATGAGGCAACACACAATGAATGGCGTATGGTATCATGTAGTGTTGCCCGTGCCATTGTCATTGCATAACTGGAGCCGCAGCGCTATTTGTTTTACTGGGGACAAAAGGACACATGTAAAGGCTGAAATGTCCATGCACAAACCAATACAGAGGTAATTTGAACACCAGCAGATAACTCACAGCTTGAATCAGCTTCACATTTGGATGTGCAGCTGAATGAATTAAGGATCACATGAATCATTTTGATGAATATTTTTTTAATATGAATTATTGCTATTGACAGAGGGACTAATGAACACACACACACACACATGTCACACATATACCTGGTTTTATTGAATACCTTATTTAATATCTGGATTTTTTTTCTTTTGATGTTGACATTGTGTCGCAATCATCTCAAGTGGTTTACACAGAAAGAGTTGAGGGGGTCGGGCGGAAGGGAGATAGGCATTGTAAACAACTGTCCCCCTTGTTTAAGATGTGAAGCTTGTTTACAGTAATGACAGTTACATGCTTGTCATCTCCCAGTAATGTAATATTCTTGTGTTTTCTACTGTGACACACAACCGGACAGCACAGCTTTTCTAATACCATCTTTAATTGAGATGGCAGGCTTTATACAAATGTATGTAACATTAATTTCAATACTTGACATTCTAACTCTTTTCACAAAATGCTTTTAATCGATTTAACAAACAGAAGCCAAGCCCAGCTGTTTTGTTGAGTAGTAAAATGACTTTTTTATCAAGAAGTCATCCACAAGAAGAACCACAGTTTTATCCTCAAGTCACGTACCATATGTTTGTTTTCATAGTGCACCATGAAAGTTATTCCTGTGTTTTAAGACATATTCAAAATTGGTTTATACAAACCAGTACTTTATGGCACCCTCCTTTATTGAAATGTATACTGGCCATAGTTCCTCAACACCATCTGTAGGTGAGCAGGCAGAAGTTCCTCTTACAGGTTCCAATACACTGCAGTTTAACTAATCACACAGATCTATCATCAGTTACCCCCTAAAACTTACACTAACTGTAAGTTCAATCATGCACAATTTAACACTGACTTCAATGAACTCTCAGGCCTGTTACACAACAAGACAAAAGCCACGCTAAAGCAGTGTTGTTTAATATGTTTTGCATTTGCATGCAACTCTGTTATAGGCATGAAATGCACATACTGTGTACTAGAAAATGAGCAACTACCAACAAAGAAAAAGTAATTTGTGATGTAAATACATACACACAACCGTCACAGTGCCAAACTTTTGACTCACAGCCATTGCCTGTTGACTGATCAAAGTCACCAAGTGCTTTAGTGCGACAACCAGTCACTGAGAGGCATTCCAGATTGCAGTGGTTCTTGTCAAAGATTATTAGAGGCACAATACAGTGGTTTCTTTTTTTGAGCTGACATCTGATAATATTGTCAGTGCTTCTATCATATATTCCATCTTGCTTGTTGTCTTAACTATGTTGGATGCAGATTAGAAATGTGTAAAAGTAGACATTCCTCTGCACTAGATATTTCACCCTAATAATTCTGCTCAGGTTCCCCCCTCGTTTCTGTGCAAAGTACAGTTTGCCTTTGTTATTCTTTTGCATTAAAGTGTCTTGTGTGATTTGCCAGCTTTATAGTCACTCATAGACAAACCAAGGACACCAGTAGTAGTAGTGCTCTTCAGGCTCTGTGCCGGTAAACAGTTCAAATTGTACATATGTAGAATAGGAAACAAATGAACAAACATGATTTACAAATATTTAGCCAACATGCACCACAATCTTTCAGGTAATCACCCTTAATTTACTATGTCCTGTCTCTGTATTTACAATTCAACACTCAACCTGCCATTGTAGTTTTTGAAAAATTATTACAGTAAGTTCCTGTTTGCTACAGTCCTTGTTTTAATGTAGTAATGGTAGTCTATGGTTCAAGTCTACGCTGGGGGAGTTGATGACATGTTTTGCAATATGAGGAGTGCTTCATGTGCCAGTGTTTTGGCTACGTGTATGACGGATGAAGTAGTTGGCGGTGTGTGTGTGTGTGTGTGTGTGTGTGTGTGTGTGTGTGTGTGTGTGTGTGTGTGTGTGTGTGTGTGTATGTGTAATGGCTGGCACAAGCAGCAATGTCTGGACTGTGGACTCCTATAGAGATGATGGTAGAAGTATGTGTTTAGTCACTTAACACAACTGCTCATTTGTGGCTCACACTAGCTCTGTCCCTGCTTGTTATCTTGAATGTGTATTTCTGCATGTGTGTGTGTGTGTGTGTGTGTGCGTGTGTGTGTGCGTGTGTGTGTGTGTGTGTGTGTGTGAGCGAGAGAGAGTAAAGAGGGAGTCAGAGCTGTGTTAGCTTGGTGTGGATACTGTGGGAAGCATAGAGCATGTGCACAGTGTGTGCGTCAAACAGGCCTTCTTAAAGGGGAACGGCAGACCATTTATGAATTAATTAATTTTTTTCTCAGGCTCTGTAAATAACACATATGATTACTTATGAATACGATGCAATGAATAACAAATACGTGTGACAAAATATTCAGTGATTTGTATGCTTTTTTGTGTAGTTTCATGCTTTTTTGTTTTGCCCTTCTAATATGCTCAATATAGTTACATTTTCAGCAATGCAAATGTTATGTAATGGCATTTTTCAGTTAACATATATGCACATTATGACATATTTGGACTTTACATCAAACCCACACAAGACACTTTGTTATCTCTCTCTAACAACAAAATTACAGTTGCAACTCTTCAATCTGTTTTTTAAGTCAGTCAAAAGACAAATGACATTGTAATATAAAATATCATATTACCAAAAAGAAGTACCAGCAAAGATAAAACCAGTCAATAATAAATAATGTAAAAATACAACAGTATTCATAGGTTGGTAAATTGTATAAATACATAATAAATGTAAAAGTAGAAGCACCAAAACTTGAATAGTCCATTAGTGGAATGATTGTCATGACTTTGTGTGTGCATGCTTGGGCTTGTGTATGTGAGGGAGACTGAAGTTGACAGAGTGAGAGAGATACATTTATTGTAACATGCGAGACATGATAACTGAGGGTGACACCAAATCATAATAGGAAGAGTTGTTAAAGCGACAATGAAGAGAGATCACAAACCCAGACAGAGTGGTGAAGACACCGGTACAGTTTTCTTACCTTCCTAATCGTGTCATGCAGATATAAAAAATCCAATACTTTTTAGTGAAAATATTCAACTTATGTGTCCACTGCCTGTTTTAGCTCAAAAGCTACAAAAGAGGAATTTCCATAAAACTGAAAAGCCAAAATTTGGCTTTTGGGATATCACTTTAATTTCCTGTGTTCAGCCATTGTTTTGGTTTCCATGACAGCTACTTTATGTCATATGTGCTTTTTTACATGGAGACACATTGCAAGCATGACTATTTGTTCTTACAGATTTACTGTACAGTAATGGTGCACTAACAACTAACACTCCCAGGTACACTTTGCAAATGAGAAAACCAGAGAGGGAAGAAGGGGTGAATCAGAGGTCTTTACGTGTGTGTGTGTGTGTGTGTGTGTGTGTGTGTGTGTGTGTGTGTGTGTGTGTGTGTGTGTGTGTGTGTGGGTGTGTGTGCATATTTGTGAGAAAGATAGGGGTGTGTGGGCTTGACTGAAATGAGAACACATGAGAATACTTTATTCCTCGTGAGATGTTGCAGAATTCAGGTTGCACTATTTCCCTTTTGCTCTACAGTAACAGTCACATGCATACACTGACACAATAACACAACATCTAACCATACAACATCAACAACATCTTGATTCAATGACTATATCGCTGTTCAATCCTGCGTCGATCATGTAACATGTAATGCAAAACTAAGCAATACATCACAGAGCTTATGCAACAAATGTGATGTTTTCTTTCTTTGTGAAGACATTGGTAGTGTGGGTATACTTAAGATGACCTGCACATGTAGTGTATTCCTTGGCAACCTCACACAACTCTTACCTGCCCCCACAGCGCGCACACACACACACACACACACACACACACACACACACACACACACACACACACACACACACACACACACACACACACACACACACACACACACACTTAGAACAGATGTGCGGTTATGTTGTATTTTGTAATGTAGTTGCTGGATTTCAATTTAATGCATTCAAGTAAAAACAATACATTTTGTTGCTACTGTTGGTGTTTTATTGTTGGATTCAGTCAGTAGTTCAGTTTTAAGCACTCAAACAGAACAATTAAAGCAATGCAGAGACATGTGGATACATTTCTGCAAACACATTCTACTATTTCCTAATGAGAACTAGCAGGAAATTCTGCATAAACTGTGATAAAAAAAAATCTGGTAATGCAACAGGCCTTATTAAAAGGTACACAAGAATGACACAAACCCCATGTATAACACTCATTTGAACAGGCACACTCAAACACACTTATTTACTGTGCAAACCTGCAGGAGTAGGTGGTGAAGAAGGACTTAATGCTGGCTGGTTGGTACTGACTGATCTATACAGACAGGGGAAGGAAAGGGAGTTTGCGGGAGATGGCGAGCGCATGGGGGAGGAAGATGTAGCCGCCCAGGAGAGTGATGTGGGAAATCCTACAGAATATATGTCCGCTCATTGTGTGCAGGATCAGATCCAAAATTACATTATAATATTTCTATGACACTAAGGAGAGATCTGGTCTCAAACTGTCCTGTGGCTGATAGCTGCAGAGTTTACAGTCATGTATTGACTGCTGTGCTGTTTGGGTGTATGCACTGACTGTGTGTGCTCGTCTCTACTGTACTATATATGGCTTGCTTTGACGTTAGTATTATGTCTTGAAGTTTGTTGCATTTGCTCTGCTTGTAAGCGCACACAGATATCAAACATGCATGATGTCACTCTGACTCATGTGACAGTTGGCTCACCGCAACACGCTCAGATGTGGCTTTCCATACACGCACATGTAGTAACACTCAGGTGGTCATGTAATCAGAAATACATAAGATGCACAGAGAATTCATATTAGAGCTGCAACAGTTAGTTTATTAATCGATCGACAGAAATTGAATCTGCGTTCTTGTTTAAAAAATGCAGATTCAATTTTTGTCGAAATTCTGTGGTTCCAGCTTCTCAAATAAATATTTGGGTTTTCTTAATACTCTGCACTGAAAATCATTGGGTTTGGGACTGTGAGATTGCACTAAACAAGACATCACTTTAGGCTTTGAGAACATTGCAATGGGTAAGGGTTGCATTTTTTTCATACGATTAACGATTAATTGAATAATTGAGAAAATATTGGAGAGATTAATCGATAATGAATATAATCTTTAGTTGCAGCCCTAACATATATACTGTTTATGTCATGGTTTCTGGCAGATCGTTTCTATTTGAACAGAATCTTATAACAGTACATACATTTATAGTCAAACAGCAACCTTGAACCGTGCAATTTTTAGTAAAAAATGGTCACAGGCCTCCTCCAAATGTCTGCAGCACTTAACATAAAACATTGAGATTTATTACAGATCGTCAGTCAGGTTGCCTGCCCTGCGGTTGCCTGGTTGATTTGTACATTTAATTTATTGGTACATTGTAAACTATGAGACCCTATTTTTTATCTGTCTCTGAGGTACATGCAGAGTAAGGCAAACATACTGTACTTCAGTATTCTCTGGTTCCTCTTAATGTAATGCACTGCAGTATTTTACAGTTCAATGGCTTAGTGTCTCATGGTGAGTTTAAAAATGATTAGATTCAGTAAGGTGCAGCATTTATGCACGTTTCTTTTATACATTCATATAATTATCTATTTTTGTTGTTGGTGTAGAAATGTACCAGTCCTACATATTCCAGATGATCATATGTTTTGTTTTGTAGCACTAATTGAATAAACTGAAGCATGACTTTTTTCTCTCTTTACACTTAAGCTAAGCTAATGGGCTACAGGCTCTAACTTTATTTTTAGCATACAGACATGACGGTGGTATTTTCATCTAGTAACTTAGCAAAAAAGTGAACGAGCATATTTCACAAATAGTCAAACTATTCCTTTAAATGCTGTATTCTGTAACTGTTTGTCATCCTGATTGTCTATACTGTAATGTGGGTCTATTCTGTACACACAACATCTATTGCATTTCTGGGTCCAGGGACAGAGGGTGTCGAATGCTGTACGGCTTTTAAAGCCCCTTGATGCAAATTTGTGATTCGTGATATTGGGCTATATAATTAGAATTGATCCGACTTAATTAGGGGATGGGATATGGCTGGTTTGGGAGCACTAATAAATATTCAAGCATATTGAATGTATTTGAATATATATTGAACTGAAAATAGTTTAGGGCTGTCATTAGTTTTTGTATTCCTGGTCTCACTTCAGGATGCTGCAGTTTAAAACTGGCTTTTATTTAGATAATAAAAGATAATGTATGAACAATGGTGCTCTAATTGCAAGACAACCTGTTTCATTGTATTTTTATGACTGCATTTCCGCTCTTTATTATTATGCACAAAATGTAATTGGTGATTTGTGTGTAGTCTGGAGGAAGATAGACGGAGCCTCGTGGGCATTGCGCACAGGCCCATCTGAATTCTTAATAGGTTTACATTACCGCTGTCCGCATGGCTCTGTCATATGGCGAGTTATGTAGAAGAATGCATGGTTCAGCGGGTTAGCATCCTTTGTCATATGGTGATCTGAGCTCTGTGAGTATGTGAGATGAACATGAACACTCACCCTGTGGCAGAGGAGGGTCTGTACGGATGTGGGGGTCGAGGAGGAACATGTATTATGCCGTGTTGTATCCTGCTCTGCATGAGTTTGTGTTGTTAGTGTACAGTTTAGGACATAAACGTGCCGTGTTTATGTGTGTCTGTGTATCCGTGAGTGCATGATGTATCATATGTACCTAACAGAATAGTAGCAAGTGAAGTCAACACATAAACTTATCGTATGCACATACTGTATGAGAGAAGGGAACATACTACTGTAAGTCTCTTTAAAACACAAATAAACTAAGATGAGTGAGTCAGAGATATTTATGGTCATCCCCAAAGGCCTCCTTCCTCACTCTCCTTCTCTTTCTGTGTCTCTCCCTCGTTCTATTTCTGCTCGCAGTAAAACGTGCTAAAATGTACTCAATTAAAAAAAAGTTAATTGAGAGGGAATGCTTATCATTTGCTATTATATTTTACATGCTTTCACGAACCAGGAAGTGGCAATTTGCATACATTTACTGCGCCTTGGAAGGCTAAAACTGTTCTGACAATGTATTACATGCTGCTTTCCGCATCTTTACAATTATTACTCAATTACTATTGTAGACCACACAGGAGAAAATCTTACATTTTGTTTTTTTATTCTAAATTCACATAGAAAATCTGTCCACATCATTGTACTTTTTTGGCAGGCATACAAAGACAAGCGGAATAAGTTTTGTTTATTTGTACTTATTACAATTTTTTTCTGACGCTATGGTACTATTCTCACAAGTATGTGGTAATATTTCACTACCTTAAGTACAAATAAACCAGATCATCAAACATCTGACATTGACTGTGTACAACAAAAACTTCTAAAAAGACCAGTTTCACATTGAAATACACTACGGTCATACACATTACATGCATAATTTTGGATAGGATTTTCTTCTCTTTTGTTAAAATACTTTTTACTAACACTATGCTCATTGTTCATAACTGATAGTCAATGAAACATTTGCGTAATATACTGTATGTATGGTTGTTTCTTTGCCTATTATAGTCCGATGCAAAACTTCACAATCACCACCCTAAGGTGTAAGATTTGTATGTGATCTTGGCGGGACTTGAACCTACAACCTTAGTGTTGGTAACTTACAGTAGTGCTCAAACCATCAGGGCCACAAAGGACCACTGCAATGATTACAGTGTGTACAATACAATAGTGTGGATGAGCCTTGTGATGACATCACTGCTGACCAATGTCAGGCTTGGATTCGACATTCAAGGTTTTTCCCAAGGTGAACCATGAACTATGAAAACATACATTGTGATGTGGACGAGTACTTATGGCCAAATCTAGAAGACTGAATTGATGCAGATTAGTGCAGTGTGTACTACAGAAAACTTTTACAGTATTTACAGAAAACTATTTTCTTTCAGTTCTGTTACAGTGTTTTTTACAGTATTTGATTAGACAAAACCTTACAGTAATGTTGCAATACAGTAAAAGTGTGTTGCATTGATGATTGGGGAAGATGTCTTCATTGATCACACTTCTGATTATGGAATAGGTATTATGGAAATAATTTGTTGTTGAATTTGATGGGTAATGTACAGTTATATTTTTGCCAACTGTAATGTGAAAACAGACAAGAAAAAAGCTAATCTTTAGCACTCCAAAGGGTAATTTGGAAACATGTATCTTACATTGTTTGGTCTTGTACTAACTGATTGTAACAATAACTTAACTGAATGAATTGCACTATGATATGTTTAGGTGACAAATGTACTTGTTGTATTTCACCAGAAACGTTGTGGTTGAAACATTGGTCTTTCAGTGAAAGATGTTCACAAGCCAAATGAAAGGAGAATCAGTTGCTTTGAATGCAAGACTTAATGATTTACAACAGGGGTCTTCAACATTTTTTTAAGCCAAGGACCCCTTAACTGAGAGAGAGAGACTGAGCAGGGATCCCTTATGTATAAAATTAAGTTGCATAATAAACTGGGCCAACAATAACGTGTGGGTGGCCTAACGACTTTATATATACGTTTTTTGTAAAGAATACTAAGCTCTTAAAATAGCCTACTAATTGTTGGCATTATTTTATAAATCATGTTTTAATGTTGAACATACATGTAGCACAGTGAATCCTTATGATTAATGCATCTGTGGATGGCCTTAGTGACTACTTTACCTATAAGCCTATCATCAGTGGGGATTTATATTTGCTAATAATACTGTATGCTGGATTATTGTTAAATCTTTTTCATTTTTGAAAAAACTTTCAAAAATGAACAATAATTTGGAAGCCCCCCCTGCATTGACTCTGAGGACCCCCTAAGGGTCCCGGACCCCCTGTTGAAGATCCCTGATTTACAAGTATGATCAGTTGGGAGTCTTGTACTTAGTTTTGAAACACTGCACTCCATACTATTGATAATAGTACTATAGCAAAGCCTCATTTACAACCAACAGATTACTGCAGCAGCAGTTTGCTCTTGGTCCATAAATGCCTCTAAAATTGTTTATCTGTCACTTCACTTCCATCCTTGTATGAATCGTTCTGTTCTCTCTGCTCCCTGCGGCACGAGCATGCTCTGTCACAGAGGCAGCAGCCATAAGCTTAACTCAACCTTTTACGTCAGTAACAAAGAGGCCCATGTCTCCTATTCTGGGCTAAGTGCTTCTCACAATCTGCAGTAAACTGTTAGGAAAATGAGCCCCGCAGCCCACAGTGCTCTTGCATTTATGGTCTGCAGAGAACACAGAGCAAAGGATTAAGGACTCCCTCAGGTGGAGGAGGTTATTATGTATATAATAATAATATTTATGTGTGTGTGTGTGTGTGTGTGTGTGTGTGTGTGTGTGTGTGTGTGTGTGTGTGTGTGTGTGTGTGTGTGTGTGTGTGTGTGTGTGTGTGTGTGGCTTTTAGCATTTGTCTGTATTGGGTATTATAAGAGCCCAATGGTCGTCCCATGTGAAAAGTTAAATGACTTTTGTGTTGACCGACAAATATTATGTATACTAGCCTTTGAGCAGAGTTTACGTTGACCTGCCTCATGCATAAAGGATGAAAGGGCCTCTCTCTGGTTTCATATCTCCAGGGAGGTCCCAGGACTGTCCTCAATAAACTAAGTCACCCTGTGCTGTCTGCACCTTCTGCCTCTCACACATCGTACTGCACTAACATGAATATACCACCTTAATCTAGCTTCGCTCCCAATCGACCTCAACTTGATGGCTTGATGTTCCCGTGTTCCTCTCTGTCTTTGAAACAACCCAGAGAAAGGCGCAATGCTGAGTTACATCACTGATTCCACATACCTTCTAGAAACAGTATTTTTATTCAGTGTTTTTCCCTTTTTTGGGCAAGAGATCTCTGACTGGTTGTTCAGCCTACTGAATCGATGTTTTCACCCAATTAATGCCATTTTGTCCTTATTTGTGTTTTTTCCATTTTTTTCTTCCACAAAGATGCAATGCTGAGTTGCAAAGCTGACAAAGCCTGTGCACAGCCAAATAACTGTGTACCTACATATCATGTATTATCAATTAATCTTCTAAATTAATAACAAAGGTTTTTGTTTATTATTTTTGGATTACGAGTACAGACTATTGACTAGTTATTTCCTGTCGTGCAGGCTCAGATAGTACATTTATGTCAGTGGTCAGCTGCCCGCCCACTTTATTCTCTGTTGTGTGTTCACAAGCAAAATGTTCAAACGTCAGATTGGTTTGGTGTGTAATAAACCATTAAGACAACCAGTTTATTGTCTCTATTTAAATTGAGGTTACATGATACTAAACAAAAACACCAATGTCCCTACCTTTCCTTCCTAAATTGAAATGTTCTTTTGCACCTAGCCAAGGTTTCTCATGTTGTGATGGTTCTCATCATGGTCTGTGAATATGTTCTGAGACTTGTTGAGACGTGTGAGATCGCTGTGGATCAGTGAGTAAGCAGGTGCACCTATACTGAGAGGTTTATGCCTCGACGCAGAGGTCCAGGGTTCGAATCCGACTTGTGACGATTTCCTGCCTGTCTCCCCTTTCTCACCTAGCTGTCCTGTCAAATTAAAGGTGGGAAAGCCCAAAAGATAATCCTTAAAAAAAAAAAAATGTGTTGATGCTCTGTGAATGGCATTTGTGTAACAATATGCACCTCATTATTTTGGTTTATTAACAACATTCTAATGTATTTATAAAAATATAACATATATTTTGTCATGGATATAACAAATAAATTATGCCTTAGATTATGGCATGCAATGTGCAGTGTAATTCTTTCCAATTTACTGTGTTTTTTGTACTACTTTTTGTACTAGTACAGTACGTACTGATACAACAGGTACCTGTTTAACATTATGGGGTACTAGGTAGCAACAATCTGGCATTTGGGAGGAATTTAAAGAGAACTATTAGTATTTGTTACGGTACTGGAACACAAAAAGTAACACTGTAGATTGAAAAGAATTACACTATACGTTTAAAGCATTACTCAATCAGGTCCTGGAATTTTTTTCATCGTTGTCTCTGGTGTTTCCACAAAAATTAGCTTTGTCTTTACTCCGTTGAGCACATTCATCAATACTACAGAGATGGATTGAAATGGTCACATCAGATTCTTTATCCGTTCGTGTCTGTGTGTGCTTCTGTATTTGTGCTTCTGTATTTGTACCTGCCTGTGTTATCCAGCCAACACGCTCTATTAATGCCATGCTCATGCTTTTTCATGATAATCCATCATATCTTGTTCCTATCAAAAATATATTGTTTTTCTGTGTGTCTGCAGGAAACCGTTGAGTATGCCTTCCTCATCATTTTCACAATTGAGACCTTTCTGAAGATTATTGCTTACGGCTTGGTGATGCACCAGAATGCGTACGTGAGAAACGGTTGGAACATGCTGGATTTCGTCATTGTCGTCATAGGGTAAGTCCTCAAGTTCAGTTATTTCAGTTAACTTTTTTTGTATAATATGTTGGATTAAACCTATTAACGTTGTCCTTTTACAGACCAGATCATCAGGTTTTATTATTTCAGTTTGGGGTTTGGATTTGCACTTTGATCTCAGTTTGACAGTTGCAGTTTACAGTTTGACAGTTTCTGAGAGAGGCAGTCAGTGTTAAAGTTAAAGTTGCTTAAGCCTCTGTTCCAAGCGGCCAAGTGTGAATAGAGACCCTCATACACCCACAGTATATGACCCAGAAAAGACAGAGAGAATAAATCAGAGCTTTACCACCACTGGCGTGAGTCACCATCTCTCCATACTTCATCTCTTCTCCAACACTCCTCCCATTTTTCCCTGTCCTCTCACTGTCTTTCGCTCACACTCTTCCATACTGCTCTGCTTTTGTCTGTGCAGCTCTTTCTTTTACTTCCCCTTCCATTTTGATCCTGTACGTTAAGCTTTATACTTCCCCACCTCACTCTGCCCTCATTCCTATCTCCTGCACACTCTCCTCGTGTTATCTTCATCCTTATAGCAGCTTCTCTTTTTTCTCCTCTATCTTCCTTCCTCTCTCTCCTCCCTCTTTCTCTCCTCTCATACACACAGTCCAGTGGGTAGCTGGGTCAGATCTCTGTCTGTTTGCAGCATGCAGGGTTGATCTGCCATGCAGTCAAATGCAAAGACGGCTGCTCCTGTTATGGAGAGTGGCTGTTACTGCTAAATCACTGAAATGACCCACCGAAATAATACTGCCAGTATCAATATATAGATAGGTCAATATGGCTCTAAAACGGCTATATAAATTCATGTCGAAAGGTCAAGGTTCAGCCTACTTCACAGCACACTTCAATATGTTTGTGTGTCTTTGTATTTATAGAGGAGGTTCAACAGAGGTTAACAAAAGGTTGTAGGCGCTTGAAGATTCAGCCGTGCTTTAATGTATTTCTTTATTCAATACTGCTCCTCACAGAGAGAAAAGTGTTGAAATGCAAGAAAAATATCTTAGGATTGTAGGGTATAATGTTACCGTAAAAATCAAAAGTCAAAAACAAGTGGTGGGGGGGAGATTTGTTAAAAACATAATTGTATTACTGTAAAAGGACGTGGGTTTCAGAAATGTAAATTAGCTTTGCAACAAAGATAAAGGTAACAGTAAAAGAACATTTATTTATTTATTTATTTATCAAAAAAAGAGACATATTCAATGTTGAGGGTACAGTAGTAGAGGTGAGTAATGATGAGATCAGAATTTTTCCTTAAATGATCATGCCAGTGTGTTTAAGCTCTTAAATTTATATTAATTATTATATTAATATTTTTATATAACAGTAGCAATAGATTTAATGACAACTAGAATTATCACCCTAATCTGCAGTTTCCCCAGCTCTTAGTTGGCAACTAGCTGGTGAACATATGTAGTGGAGCATTTAGCAGCTAAAGAGACCAAAACATAAAGACAGTGAATACTGGATTTATATTAACCAAGTGTTGATCATTTTTAAATGCATGTTATACAGTTTTATATATTGGGATGTACAATTTTCCATGCAGCAATTGTTTCCATTTTTTCCTTCACACTGTAAAAATCAATTAGCAATCGACTTTCATACAGATACAGTATATATTGAAACCAGCAGGAGAAAAAAACATTCACACAGTAGCATGGTTTACAACAGTTTTGTAAAGTGATTTGCAGTTAATAGACTAAAACAGTTAAAACCACTTGTATGACTCCTTAAATATCGAGGAGACACATTTAAGTTATGCAGGTTGACCTGAAGAAACCTGATGTATCACTTTTATGAAAGCGGTTCTCTTCAGGTACTGTATATGCAGTGAAAAATGTGTTTATATGTTTTCTTTTGAACATGACTGAATGAGTAATGAAACCCTAGTGGCAGGCGGTCAGTCTTACAGCTGTGACTCAGTATAACATAAGTCTGAGCAGACTGTGCTTATAGGCCCTCAGAACTCCTTCCTATCGGCAGCTTCATTCACTGCTCACAGTCCACAGCTTTAATGTGATGATGTGTCGAGATGATTTCCCCTCTTGGCTAGGCGAGGAACGTCTAACTGACTGTAATGAAGTGTCCTTTTTCATGGTGAGGGATTTGTTCACTGCTGATTTCACTTTTTGACCACAGTAAGGAAACAGCTCTTGTACATTTATCTGCTGTTTGTACACTGTAACTGGGCATTGAGACAAAGGGGATGAGATGCTGCTGTACTGCACTCTCAGCATCGCCCCTGGCAAAAGTACAAATACTATGAATATGTGGAAGCTACCACTACAATGTTTACTAACCAGTTTTTATGTAACATATTAACATTAATGGTGCATTGCATTTAATATGTGTAGTACTCTTTTAATCCAACTGTATCCTGGTGATATCAATATGGTTTGTGGGTGGCTGTAAAGTAGACGTTGGCACATGCTACATTATAGTTTTACAGCTCATGCTTTGAGGGATCAACAACAGTCAAATAAAAATGCTCTCAGCCAGGAAAGAGTTTAAAGGGCAACATGTCAGAAGGCTTTGTGACAGAGCTTGTATCCAGTCAAGGGCATTAATAAAAAGATTATTTGAATCGGGACATTGCAGTCACTGTTAAATGTACTGTTAAATGTACTTAACAGAATTAAGTAAGTGCAAAATAAGTACAAAGAGAACATTTACTTGTGAATAATTTATGATGGAAAACTATATAAGATGTGATGCTTGATGAAACAGTGCATTCATTCTATGGGTTATGTTCAGTGCTTGGTCTTTGAACCTGTTTATATGTTTTAATATTAGATTATATGTGTATAATACCGGTACAAATCTTATTTGTAATGCTTAACTAATACACGACTCATGATGATTTTATAATGCAGGATGTATCATGAATTCTATTAAAGCCTCTCTGAAAGCAGAACAACCTATTCCCATCGAAAATCGAAGCTATTTTTCCATCAAACGGGTCGTCTGATACGACCCCTCAAAAAGCACACATCTAGTAGCCTATATTGCTTGGGAAAACTTCTCTGTAAAGGAAATGGATTGGAACAATTTTTTATATTGACTATTCTGCGTATTTTTCAGCTTATTTTGTTGATAATATGATTGTCGTTCTTTCTATAAAAAACAATGCCTAGCATAATTTTCCAGAGCCAAAGGTGACATCTGCAAAGTGTTTGTTCAGCATCGCCTTTCTTGAAAATGGACTAAAACAATTAATCAAATTACTTAATTTTCTGCCGATCGACTAATTGAATAATTGACTAATCATTTCAGCTCTGCTAACTCAGCTCAGATGCAAACACGTTGTTGTATGTTATACAGAACGTTTTCCTCAGCAGACTAATAGTGTGGGGTTCTGTCTTTGCTCTCTGATAGACTCTTCAGTGTTGTCTTGGAGCTTTTGACCAAAGAAGAGAAGGTAGAAAGCGAAGCAGAAGGAGAAGGTATCCATCCGTCAATGCAAGGACATGGAGGAAAACCAGGTGGATTCGATGTTAAAGCCCTTCGAGCCTTCCGTGTGCTGCGACCCCTGCGGCTGGTCTCAGGAGTACCCAGTAAGTACTGAGCTCCATATACAAACACCATGTTTACCCTGTGTAACCAAATACATAAGATAAGATATATGATTTACCACATATTTTCTGTATACATTGTATAATTATCTTAACCCTTATGAGTTCCAGTAAATTGTAGGTTGAACATCACAAGTCCAGATGGTCTATGTATCATCCCTGAGGACTGTTTTTCAAAAACATATATTCAACATATACATCAGCACCCTAGAGGCATGAGCTCTGTTATAAAACAAGTAAACACTTATGACACATTTATGAACTATATGTTGTTCTAGATGAACTGAAATGTATAATATACTGAAACTGGTATCATCCATCCATCCATCCATCTGTATCCACTTATCTGGGGTCGGGTCGCGGGGGCAGCAGCTCTTGCAGGGGACCCCAAACTTCCCTTTCCCTAGCCACATTAACCAGCTCTGAATGGGGGATCCCGAGGCGTTCCCATGTCAGGGTGGAGAATTAATCTCTTCACCTCATCCTGGGTCTCCCATAGTCTTGCATTCCTCCATAGCGAGGAGAGTCTGGCTAGTCCACACAACATTCCGGGATGGGAGAAAAACATGCTCTGGTTTATTGTCATTTCTTTAAACCAATCACAATCGGCTTGGGCGGCACCTAGTGTTGGACGGAGCAACGGCGCCTCTGAAAAATAGCCTCGGGAAGGAACTTGTTTTGGGGGAACATGTGTACGTTCAAAAGTTGTTTTAGTCGTGCAACAGAAAACTCAGATTGGACAGATAGCCTAGCTAGCTGTCTGGATTTACCCTGCAGAGATCTGAGGAGCAGTTAACCATAGTCCTCAGAAATCCACTGGAGTTTAAAATTCTAACACAAAGAAAGCGGAAGGTACCGGACATCCAGTCAAAATGAGGGACATCTGGCGGACTTTCCAGTGGCACCGGAGAAATCCCGGAAATGTAACGTCGTCGATAAAGACTAGGTCTCCCCCAAGGCCTCCTCCCAGCTGGACGTGTCTGGAACATCTCCCTAGGGAAGTGCCCATGGTCATGGTGAAACTGGTATCAAATTTGTAAAAAAGAAAACACACTTCTTACTTTGGGGGAAACATACAGTCGTCTACAATATAATCATCCCACACTGCAAACATTCTGTATGCTCAGATCGCATGTTGAAAAACAAAATATTATAAATGTATGTCTTATAGTTTTATATTTAGGTCATTAGCCCGTCATAATGTGAACCATCATGACTTACTAAAGACACAAGAGTTATTTCGTCTCAAAAAGGACAGGGATGGAAACTGGTACCAACTGATGTTTGCAGCTGTGTTTCTTACTGTGCATTCAAAGTACAGCCAAGCTTCATATAATGTTTATTTTCCTCCTTGCTTAGGTTTACAGGTGGTGTTGAACTCCATCATTAAAGCCATGGTACCTCTCCTTCACATTGCCCTCCTGGTCTTATTTGTCATCATCATCTATGCGATTATCGGCCTGGAGCTTTTCATCGGTAAAATGCACGCAACCTGCTATATTCCTGGCTCAGGTATGCCCTCTTGATTATCTGTTGTACATATACAATTAAGTCAACTTTCTAGTCTACACATCTAGTATTTTGAATACTGTAACAAGCAATACTTTTATGTTAAACGTAGCCTGACCTACACTGACTTTCAACAAACATCAACATGCATTTCTCCATTATGAAGGTGAAACCTAATGTTTAATCTGATAGCATATGGGCCCTGCTAAAAGGTGTATAAAGGATTCTTTACACAATTCATCAAGTCAGGTTGACATAATAGCTTATGCCATATTGCACAAACTGAAGCATAGAAAGTCACAGGCATGCTTTTTCCTAAATTTATTTAAATCACTTTGTCTCAAATGGGGAATAAAACATGATCAGTGTTTTTCTAGTTGCAACACTATGACAACAAGGACACACTATCTACAGTATAGACAGACATATGCACAGTCTAACACTGTTACATTTTGCTGTGTTACTTTACCTTAATTCTTTTTTTTACAATGTCTATGTGGATGTCTCATGCGGGTGATGACATTTAAACAATGACATTGCAAATCTCTTCATTACCTGGTGGATGCACTGGCCAGGTTGTTTCGTCCGAGAGGGCCTGTTAAAACACAGTGTTTGTTTTTCCCTCCCTCCCCTTGTACATCATGCTGCTCTGTATGTTCATTAGTAATGAGTAATGCCAAGTGAGAATGTTTTCCTGGAGAACTGCAGCTTTCTCCTCCCACTCCAGATGAGAAGGGAGGCAGTCATGTTACCCTTCATGGCGGAAAACAATCCACCACTCTTAAAACTATTTGTCCTTGTCCCTTTAGAAAGTGTAAGGTGCTGTTGGTCAAAGCAAGTGTTAATTCGGCTAATTTTGCAGTCTTGCTAGAAAGTTAAAAGATTATAATTACTATACTACAATTACTATAATTAAAATGAGAAAAAGTAAAAAAAATTATTTGAAGGCCAGATGTAACAATCAGAGATGCTCACATGCCTCTGAGCTAGAGTCCAAGTCAAGTCTCAAGTCTCTATCTACTATCTAAGTTTGGCAAACAAACAAATGCTCATTCATCTTTTCATAACATCTAGCGAATGACAGTCAGGGTTAACCTCCCGTAGGTCGTAGCTAAAGCAAGCTAACGTTAGATGGCCAATGCTGAGCTAAACATGTTTGTTAACCTATCAGAATACGTTTTTAGGTGCCTAATACAATAAGATGTGGTAGAGCCAGAATCCTTTATCATGATACCACATATTTTGCATTCAATGTTACTTTTGTTTGGGCCTTGTCTGAAGTTTTTAAAGCCAAAGCTTCTGATGAATGGCACAGCAGCTGCCGCTGCGGTCGACACATTTGTTGTACTCTCTCACGTGTAGCCGTCCACAGCAGATACGTTACGTATTACGTGTTACGTAGGTTGGTTGTAGGTTACGCAGGGAAGGGAATAACATTCGGCTCATCAGACATTTCCTAAAAATAAAGTCCCGCATCTTGAGTCCAAGTCGAGTCTGAAGTCTTTTGAGGACGAGTCTCAAACTCGAGTCCCCATCTCTGGTAACAATACATCGTAAACATGGTCAGGGCCTCATGAAACTGTCTGAGGGGGCTTTGGTTTGTGACCACTGTTTGAAATAATCTAATATTTTTAACATATTATAATATATAATATTATTATATATATAATATATAATACATATATGATTACAATCCTAGTTGTATCCTCTCTTTCTTCAGATGTGATAGCAGAAGAAGAACCAGCTCCATGTGCGATCTCAGGGCATGGGCGCCAATGCCCCATCAATGGCAGTGAGTGCAGGGAAGGCTGGCATGGTCCCAACGGTGGCATCACCAACTTTGACAACTTCCTGTTTGCCATGCTGACAGTGTTTCAGTGTATCACCATGGAGGGCTGGACGGACGTGCTATACTGGGTGAGTCTCTGCTCTCCCAGTTCAATATCCTGTGACTGTCACACGCCTTCAGCTTAAACGTCGACTCAGATCAGACACAACAATAATGTGACTGACATTCTGAAGATGGAGCTGCTGATAACTTCCTGAGGCAGCTCTTATCGCTCTGATATGATTGATTGACTAAATGATTGGATGCATTCAACAACTCACAACAACAATAAGATGCTATCCTGGTACTTTTCCTGCAAGATCTCTATTTTTCTTCATCTGAAGAAAAAGCTACTTTTGACTATCTTTTCTTCTGTTCTTTTCTGACTGTTTCTACATTTAACAGTTTGTTTCACTCTTTTTTGTCCCTCTCTTACCCCTCCACTCCTTCCTCTGTGGTGATGCTTGTTCCTCCAGATGAATGATGCTATGGGCCTTGAGCTTCCATGGGTGTACTTTGTCAGTCTTGTGATCTTCGGCTCCTTTTTCGTTCTTAACCTGGTTTTGGGTGTGTTGAGCGGGTAAGCATCTTCCTCTCTTTGCAGACAGAGACCTTCTGCTTGATTTCAGGCAGCAGGTTCTCTGTTCTTATTTGTGTTTCTGTCTGTTAAACGGCTACTTTTGGCTCCCATAGGTCAATGACGCCATCGGATGGGAAACACCTTGGATTTACTTTGTTAGCCTGATCATACTGGGATCCTTTTTTGTGTTAAACCTTGTGTTAGGTGTGCTAAGTGGGTAAGAGGAAACTTGTGCAGTGGTTTTTGTTTGCAGTGTGCAAAGCATGTATGTAGTGGTTTGTTATTTGCTTATTATGTAGTGTTAGCCTATAAATTAGTATAAACTATGCTGCAGTCTTGAGAAGTAAGATCCTGAGAATCTTTATACAAAAATATTGAGCTATTAAACCCATGATTGGCTATTCTGTGTTAGGACCACAAGATATATGAATATTCTTTCTCAGACATTGGCGTCAAACTATCACGTTCTTTCCGTAGCAACTGCAAAGTGAGCGTTTCCTCCTCCTCCTCATCCCCCCCATCCTCAACCCACCCAACCTCCTGAGAAGGAAATTAATCTTATTCCTCGGCCTTCACTCCCTCTGCGCTACTAAGCTCTCTCAAACCCCAGTTTGCTTTCCCAGCTCTGTGGAGTGGGGGGTGGGGTATTACAGTTGAATTAACTCTGGATGGTTGACCAGCCAGCAAAGCCAGATGTTTTTTAAAAAGCCAACAAGGTTAGCAGAATCATCAACTCAGACACTCCTGCAGTCCTGTTGGCTGCTGTAGATTGGCACAGTTTATTACTTGCATCAATTTTCTAAATGCAGTTTTACAAATGCTGCTTTGCTACCCTCTTACCATGAAGTCTCTTTGTTTTTGGCTTTTTCATTATCACAGCTTAAATACGTATTTCTTTCAGTAAAGACAACATCCCACCGTGCACTGAATATATTTATGTACCATCTTCTGACCCTCCATACTGTATTTTCCACAGTTGTTGTTCTATAAAATATATGAGTTTAGATGCTGTGCAAATGTTTCGTGCCTCTTGAAACCATCTGTCCACCTAAATTGCCTTTTCTGTATGAATAAGACGCTCGCCTGAAGGATGCGCTACTGTACTGTCGGGCTCTAAATATAGTGCTGTGTCTGTCTTTCAAAGGTGTACATCTCCCTCCAGTGGCTAGGGTTCACAAAACACACAAGGCATTGAACGGTTATGATTGAAGTATGTCAATATGTAGAATGTATTTATGCAGTGTAGTGGAAATGTTCAGATTGTTAGAGATTATTTAATATAGGAAGGAAGACTTGTTTAATTCCATTTTGTGTGAAAAAAAACAACCTTTTTCTTGTTTGCTGTGAAATTAAGTTTTTCTGTGTGTTTTAGGTCATTTATGCACTCCTGTGTGTTTGTATGTGTTTGCATTTTTTGTCTATGTGTGCCTCTGCAAACCCAGAGAGTTCTCCAAGGAGAGAGAGAAGGCTAAAGCCCGTGGAGACTTCCAGAAGCTGCGTGAGAAGCAGCAGCTGGAGGAGGATCTGAAAGGTTACTTGGATTGGATCACTCAAGCCGAAGACATCGACCCCGACAATGAGGATGAGGCAGATGAGGGGACCAAGCGCAACCGTAAGCACCTTCTCCCATTTCTCCCAGAGTAATGCTGCGCTGGCATCACAAGATCCCTTCAATACAGCAAACTGATCGAATCTGTTACTGCCACATCAAGACAATCTCCAGCAATGTGTATTATTGGTGGCTTGAGAGGGTTTTGAACTATAACTCAGAGTATTTTTATATAAGCAGGAAATGCAAGAGTTGGTCCTCAAGAAATCTATAGTGTGGGTGTTTTGTAAAGAAAAAGGGAACAAAGTGGATTAGCTAAAAGAAAAAAAGAATAATATTAATTTCTCTCAGGAGGAGAAATATGTATTATCCCATCATACTGTTGAAAACAATCAACAATCTTCACGCTCGATCCATGTCACTGATGGAAGTGGAGCACGCCATGAGTACCACTAGAGTTTATCTGAGAAGGGTAAAAGGGGGAAAAATATATTACTTGAGCAGTAGAAAAACTCTTAATCCAAATCCTCTTTATATAAGCAGCAGACATGATGCAGAAATAGAGAAACTGTGACTGATTCACCTTATAGTTTGAGTCTTTATTTTTATACACTCTGTCTGCTCATTACGATCTTCCGTCATTTTGAATGTACTCTGTCCATTTACTGTCGCCTCTCCCACCTGTCTTTTCCTCTAGTCATACCTCATGTATAAAGTTAGATGTTTAGGCTCCAAGTTAAAGCTGTGGAGGTTCTGTGTGATGAGGAGGCAGGTCCATACAGCTTTTCTTCAACATCCATCCTGGCTTTTGGTGTCTGTCGACGATAAATGAGCCCCTGCTAACACGTTAACATGTGAATGCTATAAGTTGCACTGTAACATGTTAGCAAAGGGCCTCGTCACCTGCAGGCGCTTCCAGTGACTAACAGCTCTCCGTGTTGTTCTTCTGCCCTCCTCAGTGTCTGCAGCCCCTGTGACTCCTGCTGCTCTTGTCATTGTTGGATATTGATATTTTGAATACTGTTGTTGTCCTGTGGTGCTTGTCTGCTCTGACCCATTTTGATAGCAGCCCATTCTCGCCCCCCATGTCCCTCTGCTGTGCTGTTGTGTCTGAATGCATGGGCTTGCATGCATTACACATGAAGGGGTGACTCTGGCTGACCTTACTGAGAAGAAGAAAGGAAGGTTTGGGTGGTTCAGCCAGTCGTCCGACACTCATGGTAAATCCTGTGGTTTCCCTCCAGTGTTCTCTTGCTCTTGTGAATGTGTGCGTGAGTGTGTATGTGTTTGATGCTCAAATTAATCTGATACAGAAAAATGTGTCAATAATTAGGTCAAAATCAGATTAGACCTGATTAGATTAGACCTTACAAAGTTGACTTTATTGCCATTTCCAAAAACTGTTGTTAGGAAGTTGCCTCGGTGAGCTGACAGACAAGACATTCAAACATTCACCACAACATTATAATAGAGTGCAGAAGGAAAGGAAACTTAAATAACCTAAACATATTAGAATATGCTAAATATCATAAACAATTGCAAGACAACCATGAACCTAAAATGTCATTTGTTGTTTTTAATCAACATGCTGCTTGCTTGAGTTTCATCTTGTGAGCAAAAAAAACACACACAATAACCATTTAAACTTTACTTCCATATATCAGTGAAGAATCATTGATTTTCCCAAATACTCAACTGCATTATTGGTGAACATATCAGGACTTAAAACTAGGTGGTAAGCAGCAGCGGCCTTAAAATGCCATTTGAAGCATCCTGAGTGACAGCTGAGTAAGAGTGTGTGCGTTTGTGTGTTGATGTGCAGCCTAATGTAATACCTCATCACTTTGTGCTTTACTATTGTGTTAAACCCGTCGTGTCCGAGCATCACAGCCTTTTTCAGTTTTTGCTCTCTCCTTTTTTCCTCCCAGTTTTGTTCTTCTTTAAAGGTCTACTGGTTCTAAATTAAAAAAGCCTATCTTTTACTCATGAAACAAGTCTAATATGAAATAGAAATACAGCTATGTTTGATAGCAGGCACGCCCTGATTCCTTTCCATGTCCCATTTTAAAAGCAGCGGCTCAGTATGAATATATAGGAAACAGGGCTAAACCCAGATCACTACTCCAGCAGTCAGCACTATTTTCAGAGCTGAGAGCTGTCCGACCACTCAGGAATCAAAGCCAACACGTCTACATAAGCTAAGCAGCACACACCACGCTCCCTCATACGAGTTAAAGCACTGAGACGTTTCGCACAGTTAATCATCATCTGTCTGCGCAGACAGTCTTTCCGCAGCGCTGGCAGTACTTTGAGTGTAGTATTTCAGAGACAGCTTTAAGAGCTCTGTCCTCCTCGGCCTGCTCCCCTCTTCCCTCTGCTCCTTCATTGTCTGCATCAGTCAGCCCTCGTAGAGCAGCTGTCCACTCGCCTGTCCCATGTCAGCTCCCTTTCAGCACTTGGTAAATGATACTAATGATGACAGTGATGCACAGTCACAGCGCTTAGCTCTTTCCTTTCTATAAGGTTGAAAGTTTTGTAGCTGCAACGTAGCTTTAGAGATGAAAAATATAATCATTTTGTCACTTCCTTTTTTTAAATCACTATCAAAATATTGTGATGCACTTAGTTTTTGGAGTGTAACTTTTTGTAAATCTTTGCTGATTTGTTAAGTTTTTTTCCTTTAATGTATCTTTTTTACTTCCTTCTGAAGAAATGCCTGTCAGAATAGTCTGATGTGATAAAGGCAGTCTCCATTTTATTTCTTTAGACACTGCTTCCCTCTGGGATGTACTGCACTCCAGTCTATCTAAGGGTGTAGAATATTGTGCCACTGTGAAGCACATATGAGTATTCTTTTGTAAATGTCTGCTTTATTTGCTGCTGCAGCGAGCGTTCCACCCAGCGAAACAGAATCTGTGAACACTGAGAATCAAAACGGGGAAGAAGAGAAGACACCATGCTGCGGACCTCTGTGGTGAGAACTTTACACAACCAACCTGTTCAAAAACAAGATCACAGTTTTTACTTTGAATTTCGATACATCAGCTTGCTGTCCCTTCTGGTGTGAGTGTTGGTACAGAGATTTAAAAAAGCATTTTACAGGTTCTCGATCCTCTGTGCTACTCTCTTTACTTTTTGATTTCCAATTTCTTTTTAAACGGTCAAATGGTTAAAGCAACTCACTTGCATGTTTATGTTGCCTTCCTACCCTGTAATGCTGCTGACTTTTGCGGTTGGACACTTTAATGTTGTTATCAATGGACCTCTCCCTACCACTCCATTGCTCCTATCAAACCTTTGCTACAACCTGCATTTGTAAACTTTGACAAATTCTTCTTTCTTTCAGTCAAAAAATTTCAAAGTCAAAGTTCAGGTCAGTATCTTTATGGGTCTGTGTCTCTGCATGGTGTATACAGTACAGCTGTTACCATAGGGGTCTGTGCCCAGCATTAGATTATACAAATGTTTATTTGTAAGTGCTTGGCTTTCATTTTACTGTATTTTAATGAGACTTTACTGCAGATGATAAATCAACAGCTTTTAGAAAGTCAGCATGTACCATAAGGTATTTTTATAAAATAGTCTTACGCAGTATTTTTCAGCTCATTTACTTTACAGTATGACTTGCAAAAAATATATTGATGCAGTTCCCCTGGGACTCCTTCCCCTCACTCCTCTGCATTATTCTTATTAATAGAAACAAATGTAGTGTTTACCTTAAACTAAGGTGATTTATTTTAGTGTTTAGACACTGTAATCTATGTGACCAGATTCTGTGTTCTTCTAAATCAATTAATTTGCAAAGTGAGTCACACACACACACACACACACACACACACACACACACACACACACAGACATCAGCGTTATATGTCATACTGACATTGCTTTCTGCTCCTGCAGTCGGCGCTGGCGCCGTTGGAACAGGTTCTGCCGCAGGAAGTGCCGGTTGGCTGTCAAATCGGTGCCTTTCTATTGGCTGGTCATCATCCTGGTGTTCCTCAACACGCTCACCATATCATCAGAGCATTACAACCAGCCAATGTGGCTCACACAAGTACAGGGTATGAACAGCACTACAGTACACATCAAAGTCTTATTTAAAAGAAAGAAAGTAAGAAAGAAAACCTTTTGATTCATTTTTTGTATTACCTCATTTGTCTATTTTGTTTAGTTAGTGCGATATCTTACATTTCAATGAAAGTAGGTGGAGATTTCAACCATGAGCCAAAGAGAACCAAAATATTAAAGGATTTCTTGATATTGCAAGTCATGATGATGGGATTTGTTTTTTAACATTTTAACTATTTTCTCAATTATTTGAATAGAAATCTATACAAATAAATTATTAGTGAAGATGTTATATTTTTTGTGTTATCTATATTTTATTTATTAAAATGCAATGTTTGTGTGTGCAGCTGTTATATTTGTGCAGCCTAGGTTTATGATCTCTAAGTGGTTTAACAGCAGCAATGATTCTTTGCATCATTCATATCTTCTGTAGCAAAATAACCACCTACACTATCTCACGTGTCACCCTTAACTCCTTATCTCTCTCTCTTTCTCTCTCTCCATTTATTTGTTTTTTTTTATATTCTGGGTTACAGACGTGGCCAACAAGGTGCTGCTAGCACTGTTCACATGTGAAATGTTGGTGAAGATGTACAGTCTCGGGCTACAGGCCTATTTTGTATCACTGTTCAACCGCTTTGACTGCTTTGTGGTGTGTGGAGGAATCACTGAAACCATTCTGGTCGAGCTGGAAGTCATGTCTCCTCTCGGTATCTCTGTGTTCCGCTGCGTCCGCCTGCTGAGGATCTTCAAGGTGACACGGTAAGACTGCTTCCATGCTGTGTGTGTGTGTGTGTGTGTGTGTGTGTGTGTGTGTGTGTGTGTGTGTGTGTGTGTGTGTGTGTGTGTGTGTGGGGTGTTCAGTTAATCACCTGTCTCTTTCTCTCTACTGCTTTATAGTCACTGGCAGTCTTTAAGTAACCTCGTGGCATCTCTGCTCAACTCCATGAAGTCCATCGCTTCCCTGCTGCTGCTGCTCTTCCTCTTCATCATCATCTTCTCGCTGCTGGGCATGCAGGTGTTCGGTGGAAAGTTCAACTTTGACGAGACCCAGACCAAGAGGAGTACATTTGACAACTTTCCCCAAGCCCTTCTCACTGTGTTTCAGGTATTTACTGTTCAGATCATGACAGAACGGTACACCACAGTCACTCCCATCTGAATAGCAGAACATCCATCATTTGCCCATTGGTGCATTTGGTGGAAAATACATTGAACATGCAGATAAAAATGAAAACAGCTGTTGTACAATTGTTTGCACAAACAGATTTAGAATGAATTATGGTAAGAGGTTTTACAAACTGTCGAAGGCCAAGAGAAGAGAAATAGAGCTAGACCAATAAATTAGTCAGGCTGATATATCACCTGATTATATAGAACTGCCAAGCTAGGTCTGAGGTCATTGAGATATAGAGGCACTATTATACACTATAACTATTATTATTACTATACATAGTTTGTCCACCAGAGAGCGCTGACAAGTTGATTTTTCACTGTCAAATGCATCGCTTAGGATATATAATATAAGAAACAGGCAGAACTTCTTGACACAAAATACGAAGACAAACTGACACCAAAGGGAGCACACAGACTAAATAAGCAAGGTGCTAATCACAAGAAGAACAGCTGGAGTGGGCAGGGAACTGGAATAAAGGAGGAAATAATGATTGAGTGACAAGACAACGAGGACTAGCAACACAAAGGCAGGCTGACGAAGCTAGACACAACACAGGTGTACAAGGGAAGACATGCTGGACAGGGCTACAGGGACACATAAGGTACACACAGTGCAAGCACAGAAAACTCTGTTTCTAATGAAACAAGGAACATGAAACAGAAAACACAAAAACACAAAACCTCTAGAACTTAAACACAGTATATTAAACAAAAAGTCTACAAGACCACAGAGCAGGACCGTGATAGGATCTGTACCAAGATTGTTGTTTATGTTAAAAAAAAATGCTATCTGCCACTTTATCGTTATTGGATCTTTTGAACTCTTGAATATTGATAGCACTATCACCAATCCAGTTTTCGATGGGCTGTAAGTAAGGGTTAATGCCCGACGAGGTGTCCATTATCAGGAATTAATGGATGACGGGAAGACCAGAACCGTCCAACGTGCAGCGTCAATCAGAGTCTAAATATACAGCCATATTTCAACGTACATATCCATCTGCTGTATCTCTGCCCATTGATAGCAGCTGCCATGGGTTTATTGTGGACTCTCAGCAGGGATTGGGGGATCATAGCATGGGTAAAAGTGTCGTCAACATATACAGGCCCCGTATAATCGTTAAGCTTGTCACACTACTGTTGATGCATCTCCCACAAAATAAATATGATAATCGATTTTAGATCCTGACCGGAGAAGACTGGAACGCTGTTATGTACGATGGGATCATGGCGTATGGAGGCCCTTCCTCTTCTGGGATGATTGTGTGCTTTTACTTCATCATCCTCTTCATCTGTGGAAACTGTATCCTCTGTCACTGATACAACACACTTGAAACTGCTGAAACAGCGAATACATGAGTACATTCATCATTGTATGTGTTCAAAGCAGTGGTAAAGTGCTTTTGCAGAGAGAGCTGTCCTTTACTGAACACTTTGCTCAGATATCCTTCTGAATGTCTTCTTGGCTATCGCTGTGGACAACTTGGCAGATGCAGAGTCTCTCAACACAGACGAAGGAGACAAGAAAGGGTAACAGCTGGATCTCCTACTACTGTATGTCTCTCTGTATAAATATGCTCATATGTACTCTATCATTCATAACAATATCTGTGTTCATTACAGGGACAAAAAGGAGGATGAAAAAGATGACAAGGTATCCTGACTTACTGAATCTAACAGTAACTTATCGTTATAGTCTGAGGAGTTATACACACTGACACACTTTTCAAACTTTCTACTCGTCTGTTAGGATGAAGAAGAGGAGATTGACGACACTGCAGCAGAGGAGGAGGATCCAGAAGTTCCATCGGGGCCTCGGCCGGTCATCTCTGACCTAATAAAGAAGGAGAAGATCACTCCTATCCCAGAGGGAAGCGCCTTCTTCATCTTTAGCACCACAAACCCGTACGAAACACTCACACATCATGTTCACACAGGCTTCACACACATGGACACACACACTCACAGTGCCTCATATCACACTGATGCTTCTTGCTGTGTTGTATTTCCTTTGTCCTCCAGGTTCCGTGTGTTTTGCCACAAACTCATCAACCACCACATATTCACCAACCTCATCCTGGTGTTCATCATGCTCAGCTCCGTGTCACTCGCTGCTGAGGATCCGATCCGAAACTTCTCAGCTCGCAATATTGTAAGTCCACGACCCTTCAACAGGATTGTATTTGTGGCTTCTAACAGACTGTGTAGCAGAGATAAGTGGGTCAAGTTACATCATGAAACTTGAAACTGAGTGTTGTTAGTTTAGCATTTTGAGATCTGTTTCATAATTTGTTGACCACACTAGTGGTTTTGCATGTTTTAGCCCATTTGTTATAACTTGCATATGTTACATTACTACTGACCATTTTCCAAAGCATTCACCACCTGAGTTTGTACGTTTATTTCTTTCTTTTGAGGAAACATTCATGCTTATGTTTCAGTGAATTGCAGTTTATTTTCCAAAACAATACATACAATGTAATTACCAGTTTCTATCTCGACGCCGGGATAAATGCTTGAAAATACAGCCTGTCCAAAATCCAGGTGACGTCTAGTGACTCTGCTCATGCTGGTCTGTTCCAACATTCATGACTTAGGGGTTAAGGTACCTTAACCTTTTAAATCTAAAAGGTTCACATATTTTTTTTGACAATGCCGTTTGTCTCTTGGAATTGTTTTAACAGCAACACAGCATATATTTGCAAGGTGACTCACATATCACCGATGTCAGAGTGTCCTTTTAAAAAATGTTGCCTGCCTTAACTCATTGAGGACACAATCTGTACAAAACAAAAGAAAGCCAGTGATTATTTCACAGTGATGTATTTCATGTCAAGCTAGTGTCAAGTTTCTGAAATACCTAAATTAAATGAATGCCCCTTGCTATCTGGAAGGTTTGAATGTATGGTACACTTTGGCTGACAATAATGTTAATATAAAAATATGCAATTTATATTTTATAAGCTAAAACAGGCAAAAGCACTGGTACAGTCCTGTAAAGTCAGCCAGGGATCTCTGTTTTTCATTTTCAGTGCAACTGCACTATGATATTGCATAAGAAATGACAGAGTAGTAAAATCACCTTGCACTTTATGAACTAGTCAGTGAATAATGAAAGTAATAATGTACTGTGTGATGTTTACTCTATCAAATTCTTTAAAAAAAAAAAAAAAGCTTCAAATGTTTTTATTTATTTTTTCATTCATCTTGTTTACATATGTTATATAAAGCTGCACAATGACCTGTCTTTGTTAAACATGTACGTTGCTTTTTGCAGATACTTGGTTACTTTGACTATGCTTTCACGGCTATCTTTACTGTTGAGATCGTATTGAAGGTAAATGCCATGTGTCCCCTGTCCGTGCTGTGACTAACCATACCCCAATAACACTCCAAACGTCTCGTTGCCTTCCAGGTCCTAGGCTATGCAGATTATGTCTTCACTAGTATGTTTACATTTGAGATCATATTGAAGGTAACCCCTTAAATGACAACGAGAGCCTTGCTGCATTCTCTCCTTGTGTGTCACCTGCCACTCAGTACAACCTGGCTTGTTTGTTTCCTTTCTCTTATTTACTTTTTTCTTCACGGCACCTCTTTTAAAAAGCAAATATTGGAGCTGTTACTTTGCATACACTTACACAAACACAAGATTTGTTCAAATTACACTAATCAAAGAACTCATGTTGGGGGAAGGAAACATCACATCTACATTACATTACATACTCACATGGGTGTCACGTCATTCGGGCAGTCATCGCTGAAATGATTTTGATGATGCAGATATTTAACACATGATGCAACCCTTTGTGCGATGCAACACATTTTAGTGAGCTGTTCAGACATTGTTAAGGCATTGGCTGAAGTTGAGTTCGAGGTCATCTTCAGGGAGGTGTTCGAAGTCAACTCCAGTCGAAGCGGACTTCATGCCTCTCGTACTGACTGCTCTTCAGTTTACCCATAAAAGAGGGGGCAAAACCAACCATGTTCCTGCCGAGCATGGTTCAGTCTGCTTTCCCTGACTGAGTGCATAGAAATGTGGAGTTGTGTCTGCAGCCATTTGGGCAAAAACCTTTCAAGTCCACCGCTGTTTAACTTCAAATTGCTCCTAGTTAGCGCTCCTCTCTCTCTGTCTCTCTGCAAGGCTCCACATTTACATGCACTTGGAAAATGAATCCTTTTATTATTTGAAGCAGAGTTATTTTGGCTGGTTTTTCTTCTCTGCCTGCTGAAATATGAAGTTTTAATTGGGAGCTGCTTCCCCTTATTCTGAACTGTTAAAGAACATAATGGAATGTGCTTTAAGATGACGGTCCACATGAATGTGACAGTAAGGCCATTTCTACTTTCCAATCACTATAACTACAGCTCTTGCAGGTAGTAGATATCCCTGACTTCATGGCAACAAAATGCATGTTTTATTGCCTCATCCCATAGTAGATTGTGAAATGAATGACTTACTACTACATTCATGTAGTTAAGGGCTGTGGGGGTGGCGACAGTAGAGCTAGCCTCCTGTTTCACTGCTCTGAGCTCGCCACCCTGAATCAGAGTGATCTAAAAGAGTGTGGAGACGTGTGCGCGTGTGAAAGGTGGAGAGTGATGTATGTGAGCATATGTTTTTCCTATTTAACATGTTCACAATGTACAGTATGTGTGTCTGCGTCTTCTGCAGTGTAACTCTGTATTTGTGTGTGACTTGTGTGCGTTGGATGATATATGTGTTTTTTTCTTGGTCATTTGCTCCTCTAACTTCCTCTGTCGTCTCCTCAGATGACAACATATGGAGCCTTTCTACATAAAGGGGCATTCTGTAGGAATTACTTCAACCTCCTGGACCTGTTGGTGGTGGGAGTTTCCCTTGTCTCCTTTGGCATTCAGTGAGTATAAACAAACACAGACACGATTAGCCATTTTTGACCAAATAGTTCCAGGAACAAAAATAGTTGTTCTCTCGATCGCTGCTGGCTCTCTCTTTCATTCACTCCGCTCATTTACAAACTCTTTATTTTTTTTATTTTTTAGATTAGTCAGTAAAGCGACAACATGACTTTAATTGTTTTCAGTAAACATTACAAGAAATGTCCCACTCTTGTCCTTATATTGATTCTAGTGTCACCCAGTGGTTTCTTATTATAATAAAGCTGTAAAAATATAGCAGTCACAAGTTTTATGTTTGAATAATGAGCAACAGTCAGCCCTGCAGACTCCACTATAGTAGTGTAGTAGCTCCAGGGCCATCAAAAGTACAATTTATTTGGCACCAGGAGCTATGGCACAACAAGAATTTAGTTCCTGGTTCCTCTGGCTGAAAAGCAAGTAAATCCCTGAGTTCCTGAAATGGTTCAAGGGCTTCTGGAAAAGTTCCTGCGGTGAAACTTGAACTTGTTATTCTGGAATATCTTGCTCTTAAACTGACTGTACACCCGTTCAGGTCCTCGGCCATCTCTGTGGTGAAGATTCTTAGGGTCCTGCGTGTTCTTCGACCCCTTCGGGCCATCAACCGGGCCAAAGGCCTAAAGGTGAGGCCTCATCTCAAAGTCATCCTGCAGCTTGTCAACAACAATAACCACAATCAGTATAGATGCCACAATCTGTAAACATGTTTATGTCTCCGTCTCACAGCACGTGGTGCAGTGCGTGTTTGTGGCCATCAGAACTATTGGTAACATCATGATTGTCACCACTCTGCTCCAGTTCATGTTCGCCTGTATAGGGGTGCAGCTATTTAAGGTCAGCAGCACTGAGGTTGAAAAGAAATCTGTATTACACATTAAGTCAGAGATTAGTGTATAGTATAATATATATATATATATACTGTATATACTGTATATAGAATAGTTTAAAAATGTGCATAATTGTCCTCCACAGGGAAAGTTCTATCGCTGCACGGATGAAGCCAAGTCCAACTCAGATGAGTGCAAGTTAGTTTTACTTGTCTTGGTTCTTCACAGTTAATTACCTGCGATTATCATCCTAGTTTCAGTATTAAACTTCCAGGCAACATGTAATTTTCTCCTAGGGGCACCTACATCCTGTATAAGGAAGGAGATGTGAACCAGCCAACCATCCACAAACGACTGTGGCACAACAGCGACTTCAACTTCGACAACGTCCTCATGGCTATGATGGCTCTGTTCACCGTGTCCACTTTTGAAGGCTGGCCTTCGTAAGATTCTAACTTTTTTTAATCCCGTTGTTAAAGCTTTGATTCAGTATTCTCAACAATGTGTATTTAAAAAAACTGGATCACATGTTCTCTCTGTCTCTCTTCTCTTCTCAGTTTACTGTACAAGGCAATCGACTCCAACAGGGAGAACCTGGGTCCCATTTACAACTACCGCGTGGAGATTTCCATCTTCTTCATCATCTACATCATTATCATTGCTTTCTTCATGATGAACATCTTTGTAGGTTTTGTGATCGTCACATTTCAGGAACAAGGAGAGAAAGAGTACAAAAACTGTGAACTCGACAAGAACCAGGTCAGAGTCAGTATATGAGTGTGTGGAAGCAGCGTGTTTGTTTGTGTTTGGTCAAAAACTAAAGAGAAGTTAAGGAGAACTTAAAATATACTGATTTTAACTTATTCCACAAAAAAGCTAATAGTCGATCTCTTGGCTTTGTGGTAATGTGTGACGAAAAAGCTGAGGTATGATTTTCATAACAATAGGCAATAGTTATTGCAGCTTACAAATATCCCAGTTGGCAGATTTTTGTGAAATCCTTGAATTATCACCGTTACGTTCTTAACATCATATAAATAGTCTATGTTGGACTGAAATCAAAGTATTAAGTGTGTCATTAACTGAGCATTAAAACCAACTTTGTATATTTCTGCGCAGCGTCAGTGTGTGGAGTACGCTCTTAAGGCACGTCCGCTGAGGAGGTACATCCCTAAGAACCCGTACCAGTACAAGTTCTGGTATGTGGTGAACTCCACTGGCTTTGAGTACATCATGTTTGTGCTCATTATGCTCAACACGCTCTGCCTGGCTGTACAGGTAAGAAGTCGCACTGTATTTACACCGCTGAAACCAACCAGCTCTGTGACAAAATAAAAATTAAAAAAAATCTGTTCAAAAGAATGAGATCACACTTGATTGTTAATGTTTATTTCGTTTGAAAGCAGAGGTTGAGAAATATGTGTTGGGCATTTCTGAATGTGTGGTTATTTTGGGTGATATAGTCAATATAAAACTACTTATATACGTTTTATAAATATGTGTTAATCTGCTGTCAAGTTGACATTATAAGATATCAAGCACTGGTCTTAGTGCAATGATGTTCCAAAATGTTTTCATCAGGATAGTTACATTAGTCTCTAAAAACGATCAGTATCTTAACTGCTAGCTTTCTTTCTGCCTGCCTAACTGCAATAATTACTTTAGCAGTGCAGTTTTTCTTCCATGTACTGTGTACAATTTAAAATGTTTGATTTTGGCCCCCTCCAGTGGTATTATCAACAAAGACACTGTGATAGACATCAATGCAAGCAGACCCAGGGACAAGTAGATACATGGACTGACAGCAAAGCATATATGATCAATTTTCACCCAGATTGTTTCATTTTTCTTCCAACATAAAACTCAACCTTTAGAATAACTTGAAGGATACTGTAATCACATACATAATATACACTTAGTGGCTTTTAAATGTACTATTTTGCATTCTTATCATACCGTTTTCTTGTTTGTTTAGTATCTTTCTGACCAGGGTCTTTGGTTTGTCTAAAATAAATTAAGTGCATATCAAAATAATAGCAGCTCCCTTTTCTTCAGTTTTCTTTAACCGTCTCTTCATCTCCTCTCTGCAGCACTACGGACAGTCAGCGCTCTTCAACTATGTAATGGACATTCTTAATATGGTCTTCACTGCTGTCTTCACTGTGGAAATGGTTCTCAAACTCATCGCTTTCAAACCCAGGGTGAGTCAGCCTGCAAACGTCTTTATTGACAACCACTTTCATCGAACTTTTAGCAAGAGAACAAATAAGCGTATTTCCTAAAATGTTGAACTATTGCTTAAATGTTTAAAGAATGGAGTGTACATGCAGTGAATGTTTTTTTCATTTTCCAAACATTTTCCCTGAACTGTCTGGCCAACAGCTCTGTGTTGCGAAAAAGGACAGGATGCTAGTAAGAGACACAGTGTGGGGTGCAGTGCTGACTTTCTTTTTCAATAAAATAGCACAAACTGTTGGCAGCAGTGTTTCTGCATGTAGTATTAGTATCAGATCTAGTACTCTGCTGCTCAACCACAAGCTGTAGAAATCAATACACTATAATCATTCACCATTCAGCTAAAGAAGCCAACAGGGGTTCCTGTGTGTTTTAAATTACCAGAATAAGTTTATATACATATTAGTATAGAGTAAAGACTTTTTGTTTGTGCTGATCTCACATCCAACTTGCCCACCACTCGCTCCACCTCACTCAGGGCTATTTTGGGGATGCCTGGAATGTGTTCGACGCCCTGGTTGTGATGGGCAGCATAGTAGACATTGTTCTCAGTGAGATTGATGTAAGTAAAGCTCAGCTAGAGCGAGCCCCGCTGCTCTCTGTCCTCTCTCTGTTCGGGCAACCTCGGCCCACACTGCAGGTTTACATGGCAGGACTCTGATTTCTGGCTTTGTATCTGATCAATCTTAATACTTTATCTCCTTTTTCTCTCTCTTTTTGTCCTCCCCTGACCCTGCCATTTCATCAAATTCACTCTTCTGATCATCTGTCCGATTCGGTTACCCTTTCCTTCTCTTCATGGTCTTTCTCTTTGTTTCCCATCTGTACCCTTACATGTAACGCCATGCATTAACAGCACTATTTCGCTGATGCTTGGAACACATTTGATGCCTTAATTGTTGTTGGTAGCGTCGTCGATATTGCTATCACTGAAGTTAATGTAAGTACTACTCTCTTCTGCCTTCCAAGTTGAAATGAAGCCTTACATGAAAGCCACATGGCAATTGCCAGAATTCATCTCAACCTCTAGTGCAGTGGATCTCAACCTTTTTGTCTTGAGGACCCTGAAAATGAAACATTGCCCTCTTGACAAGAGTTGAGAGCAGATCAATCGATGAGTGGGTTTTTCTTCTTTAGCGTGTATAGTTGTAGCCTCCACTTTAAAATTTTATCTGCTAAACTAAGAGCTTATCATGCTAAACCTTTGCATAGCTATTTGTGGAAAGGCTTTAATAGTTGTCAATGTGCCATTGGCTTATTCTGTAAAGCTTCAGTTTGACCTTCATTTATGTCCTGTTATTAGTGCTACATCTACAGTACAATGAGTTATTCAAAGTCTGTCTCGTTGGAATTTTGCTTCTGCTAAATGCTCTATATCGTCAATGTGTTGCAGAACTGTTTGTTGCAGGAATCATGACAAAATGTGTGATGAACGTGTTGATTGTTAACCCTTTGGACACAGCAGTGAAAACACGGGTCAAAAACAGGAGTCTGTCACATTTCTTTGTGAACTGAGGCCTGTATTTGGTTCAGAGCAGAATAATTTATGATGTGGTTGTCTAATTCTTACTCTTGTTCGTTTTGTTTCCATAGAAACTTGTAGAGGCAAGTATGGCAATGAACAAAAATGTTGTGTGTGTGTGTGTGTGTGTGTGTGTGACCTAATGTTTATAACAACTTTATCTGCGTGACCCCTTTACAGTGGATTAAAAACTAGATTTGTCATTGAATGTTTTTTGAACATTCAATGTTTGTAATTTAGAGTAGCACATAGATTTTATTTTATTTGACAGCTTATTTCAGTACTTTTCAAAGTCAGTCGTTTTGAAAATTAATGTCAAGGCTCCATAGAATAGTGGATGACTACTTCTCTACATTAACTGACTTCAAAAATACTCTTCTCTTTATGGCTCTTCACAAAAACCCTGAAAACAAAGACTAAATGTCTGTGATCCACTTTGTTGTGCTTTGAGATTAACTGTTATATAAATGGTAAAGATAGTTAGATTTGTAGTCCAAGATACAAAAAAACACCAGGAGACTAAAATGAATACGTATGGTGATGACGGTGCTTGTTAAAGGGGCAGTGTAGCCACACACTGCTGCACCACTCCTCCCCCCATCCTGAGTGCTCTCACATCTGAGCTGCAGTGCTGTTTTTCTGGAGTTATAGTTCATTTTTTCTGTGTTTTCTCAGTTTGTGTTCCTAAATGTGTGTCTGCATGAGTGTATAAACAAGCACCAACTTTATTTAAAACATACAGTGGTGGTGGTGTGTGCAGGTTATTATTGTTATGCATGTGTGTTTTACATACATGTTTATACAGTTCTTTAAGGTGTGCTGTATGTATGATCGTATGCGTGTTGTGAATGTTGGGGACATAATGTTGATTTCACAAGGACTTTTAAAGTTGTTCTTGTGAGGCACCTTGCATCCATCCATCATTTATTTTGTTTGCGTTGCATGTTGTTGTTGCTGTTTGTGTCATACAGCAAACTAACTAGATCAGATTCAGCATTTGTAGCTGATCTACAATGGGTTTGCATTTTGATTTATTGATTTTTGCTTACTTGCTTGCCATCTCTGTTATGAGCTGTGTGATTGTTTAGTTTCTAACCTGACTACCCTGACCTTTCCAAATGCATGCTGGGAAGCGTCAGCCATTTACCTCACTCCCTAACATCCTTTCCATGTCCCGCCTCTCACAGATGGCGCTCGGCCAGCAGCTCCATTCCCCTCCGGTCAGTTTTTTCCATAGAGCCTTGTGAAGTTTGCCCTTTCTCTCCTGCCATACCCCTCAATCTTTACCTCCAGACAGGATGGCCCTGGAGCTCAGAGCTTGGAAGTATCCATCCTACACAACATTAAGGATAGTTTTAATATAGACTTTGTGAAGCTCAATCCACTTTTAAAGCGGAAAATCGTGATGAGATTTTTAAGAAATGTCATCTTTTACTTCCCCTAAAGTTGTGTAGGCCAATGCAGGATCACATATGTTTGATTTAATGCATAAATATTAGGTAAAACAGATAAGTCATGTCGTGAAATGGATATAGATTTTGTAGCAACTAAAACTTAGAATAGGCTTCAGTCACAGTCCTCGAATTAAAGAAAAACAATCCAGCATCCTTTTTACCATACTGTTATCAGATAAGAATCTATGAAGAAAAACTTCCTCAGCAGGTCAGAAGACACTGAATTAGTCCGTATTTTTGTACATTTACACTGATGGTGGTTTAATGCAGCTGAGTTTGAGGTTCTTTGATGATCTTGTGTTTGTGTCTCTGTGAGTGATTGTCTCTGTGTTTTGTTCTGTCTTCCTGTAGTGAGCTCTTAAAGCTCAGAATGGAGCTCATGTGTAGCGCAGGTGTGTAGACTCCAGTCAGGTGCATGAACAGTAACTACACTCTCTACTCTTCACAACTCTCTGCCTTTACTCTTTGTCTATTCCAATATGACTCAATCTGTCTGGTTTTATTTCCTATGCCAGTATTGGTCTCTATCTCTTGTTTTCTCCTTCGCCCTCTCTGTCTTCCTCTCTCCTCTTCTGTTGTTCATTCACCTCTTTTTGCACTTGACTGTGAGAGTGCCCTGCTATGGCGGTTTTGTTGCAGGGCACTACTGACATGCATGAGTTGCTGCATTGCTATGAGTTCACCAAAGGCTCCTTATCATCCAAATGTCTTGCGTGTGCGTGCAGTGCTTCCGCAGCAACGTGGCAATGCTGAACGCATGCTCCATCAAGGCTGTGGTCAGGATTACCTAAAGAACCTCCTCAAGCTATTTCTACATTTTTTGTTATTGTTTCTGCTCATTCTGCACCTCATACTTACGGTTTGTGAAGTATTGTGCTGAGGGATTTGAATGAAGCCATTTCTGTCTGGAGTATCTCTTTATTTCCAGTACTAAGCCTTCTGATATGACTTTTTTCCGTGAGTTAAGTTAATCTCATTCTTTTGCACACAAAAAAATTATATTATCAATATACGGGTTCAATCTAACCGCCACCACTATGATTGATTTTACTTTGCACCTGGACATTCACTGTGTACAAAATGCTCGCTGAATACTGCTGATATCCTGTAATTTATAGTTAAGACTAGAATCACAAACAATATCTGTGTATGAGTGTGGATTTGTGTGGGCGATGTGTAGATCAAATTATTTTATTATGCTCAATCTCTTTTTGGTCAGCAAGCATTTTCATCTCGGCCACTGAAAAATACTTGGTTTACAAAAGAAAAATTACAACCCAGAGAGATTGCAGCTGTCTTACATGTACTCCAATCATTTTAATGGGTGCCATTAATGATGCACACAATGTATGATTTTTGTCCAGTTAAGTCATATGTTGACGTGCCTGAATCCGCCCAAATGTTGATATACAGGAAAAAGTAAGAATTAGCTATGAGTTGAGGCTCTGTAAGAATAGCAGACGGTGCTTTTATCATGACACAAATTCATAACATTTGTTACGTCAATCAGTCCATTAACATTTTCTGAAGCTAAGCAAAGACATCTTAACCATAAAATCCATTCAATCCCATCAGTAATGACCATTACACTGGGGGAGTGATAAAGTTGTGTGCAAGTCTTACATGTTACTAAGTTAACAAGTAATTTCATGTTGTTCGTCAGTCTGACATGCAAGCATAGGAATGTTAAGCTGTAAACCTGTGGCAGTCCTTTAAAGTGTTAAGATATGTGTTATGTCTGTCATTATATTACGTTTACAAAGACAGTGATACATGAATGTCTGTCTTTGTCATAGTGAAACAATAAGACAGTTTTGTCCCGTCAATGAGAAGAGTATAGTGACTTTGTTCTGTCTGCGTCTTGACTGACGTGTGCTGACATTGTGTGATAAAGACGTTTCCAATGTAATGTTTACGTGTTTGGTCCAATGTGTGTGAGAGCTGCGGGCTCTGTACAAGTCATTAATACAGGTCTTTGATTTTAAAGCCAACGGAGACTCCTCAGGTGGATGAGCAGGGGGTAAGATGCTCCGTCCCCAACCCCCCAACCCCTCCCCTTTAGGGCCATGCCATGTTTAGATCTGCATTTCTTTGTTTGATATTTTTCAGTTACACCTCCTATGATCTATTGCTTATTTCTATTTCATTTATTTCCTCATGGTATGTTCCCATTCTCTGTATTTCATTCATTTGTTTGGTTTGTTAATTTGCTTCTTTTTTTTGTAAATTAGTTTTTCTTTTTCCTAAATGTTTGGAGTTATTTCTAAGGAGAGTGTGTCACTCAAACGTGACGCTGCGTGTCCTGTTAGATGGGAGTGGTTTGTGCCGCTCCTCGCGTTTGTGCTGTTGACAATACAAAATGGTCTCTGTCACCATTCTTGCGTAGGGTAGTGACCCATGGATGACCCCTGGGGATCAGGTCACCCAGCTCTGACCTGTGAACCTCCCGGCCGACCCGTTCGGGTTGGCCCCACTGTGACTCCGCATGCAGTGACTCTGGACTGAGGGTGCCATGCTTTTTCTCCAGCATGCTTGCCTCCTTGCTTCTTACCCTGTAGGTCTGTACAGTCACAGGGCTCCTGACAGTGCTTTGGACGCAGACTAACAGAAACATATCAGCTGCAGCTACACTGCTTTAGAGACTTTAATTATGTTTTGACCAGAAATTGTCTAAAATCTGCAGCAGTGTGTGCTGTATAGAATAGCTGCACTGTGAACATGTAAAAGATATTGCCACCACACCAGCAAACTAATCCATGCTCAAAGGCACAACTAGGTTTGTTCTAAACATGCGGTTTTGCCTGTAAGATGCAGTGCTGCTTTCTCAGCCCATATGTATCTGGCTCTGGGGTCTCAGTTCAGACCGCATCATCCCGTAAAGCACTGCCAGGTGCTCTGTGTCCACTACATGCACTGTTGCTCTCCTTTCCTCTCTGACACCGGACTGTTTCTCCACAGAACACGGAGGACAGCGCTCGCATCTCCATCACCTTCTTTCGTCTGTTTCGAGTCATGCGGCTGGTCAAGCTCCTCAGCAGAGGGGAGGGCATTCGCACTCTGCTCTGGACTTTCATCAAATCCTTCCAGGTGAGGCGCAGTACAATTATCTGATCAATGATTGAGGGAAAATTTAAAGTCACACATATTAATCTTTTTCTCTACTTTTTTCCCCTCTCTTGCCTGAAGGCTCTGCCATATGTCGCTCTTCTGATAGCCATGCTGTTCTTCATCTACGCTGTCATTGGCATGCAGGTTGGTAACTAAATGTGACAGAAAATATTTTTCCTCTGCGTTACCCTTGTTGGTAAGGTTGCAGTTAAATTCATGTGCACAATATTTCTGCATCAGGTGTTTGGAAAGGTTGCCATGGTGGACGGCACACACATCAACAGAAACAACAACTTCCAGACCTTCCCTCAGGCTGTGCTCCTTCTCTTCAGGTGTGTAGGATTCTGGGTTCAGGGGGTCATCAGTTAAATGAGGCAATGTGTTTTTAGTTTTTCTGGGATACTTAATTGAGTGATTCATTTGTGTCTGTCTTATCTGTATGGTCCATCAGGTGTGCCACTGGAGAGGCGTGGCAGGAGATCATGTTGGCCTGTATGCCAGGGAAACTGTGTGACCCGGAGTCCGATTACAACCCTGGGGAGGAGATGACGTGTGGCAGTGGATTTGCAATAATTTACTTCATCACCTTTTACATGCTGTGCGCCTTTTTGGTACGTGCAAAAATTTACAAAGTTGTAATATGAAATTGGCCGTAACTCAATAATAATCTGTGCATCTGTTAAGAGACAGCAACAACCAAGACAGCATCATCGTAGTTCCTTTCCAGTAAAGCACAACATAGTCACAATGTGTGTCTATCGTTTGAATTTAGTTTAACTGATCTAGCCTGTAAGACTCATGAAAATAGCATGTAACATTTACAGCCCTTTCTAAACCATATGATAGCCAGTATTTACACTTTTATTTTGGAGTTTAGCTGTATTTAACCTTGATTGCTGTACAGTATAGTTAAAATACAAAATGCAAATATTCAGTGATAGTGCTTGATGTGATTTGTAGAAACACGTTAAAAAGGCCCCACAATGCTAAGCAAATGTATGTAAGACAACTTGCTTGTGCCCCTCCAGATTATCAATTTGTTTGTGGCGGTCATCATGGACAACTTTGACTATCTCACACGTGATTGGTCCATTCTTGGTCCACACCACCTCGATGAATTCAAGAGAATTTGGTCAGAGTACGACCCGGAAGCTAAGTATGTGCTTTATCAGAAAGTGTTTCACATTCATGTTTCTGTGCAGTCGTTTGTCTCTGTCAGTAAGTACATTGGCTGTTAATGTCTTACTTACATCTGTTTTTGTTCTCATACAGGGGCAGAATTAAACATCTGGATGTTGTGACACTTCTTCGTCGAATCCAGCCTCCTCTCGGCTTCGGCAAACTGTGCCCTCACAGAGTGGCTTGCAAGGTCTCTTCTCCTCCCTTATTTCATCATCTCATTTACAAAATACACACAGAAATACTGATTATTTAGCTGGCCTGTTCTACATTGTTAAAGGCCTCTATGTGCTCTCTTCTTTCAGAGGCTGGTAGCCATGAACATGCCTCTGAACAGTGACGGCACAGTCATGTTTAACGCCACTTTGTTTGCACTGGTGCGCACTGCCCTGAAGATCAAAACCGAAGGTATAAGACAAATTGTAATCACATTACACTGTTCATACAATAATACTCTGCTGATACTTTCACTGAACGTTACCTGTAATTACGAGCTTGCGTGGATTTAAAATGGCTGTGAGCTGGAGTACTGGTTGTTTCCCTGTGGTGCAGGTAATCTAGAGCAGGCCAACGAAGAGCTGCGAGCTGTCATCAAGAAAATCTGGAAGAGAACCAGCATGAAGCTTCTGGATCAAGTGGTGCCTCCTGCTGGTGGTTAGTGGAATCTGCCTCTGCCTGTCAATGAAACACACACAACTCCCTGTCCTGTTATAGTTTGACACACAATCCCAGCTAAAGCAGCTCACACACACACACACACACACACACACACACACACACACACACACCCCATATGCTGTTTGCATAAAATTACAGGAAGCTCCAAACTGCTCTTTCATAACTATGTCCTCAAATAGAAACTCACACACACAAGTAACGCTGTATTGTGCTGTTTCTGCTCTGCTCATGTTCTCCTGGTTGCCCCCTCAGCAGTGTGTTTCTTATCTATGTGTGTGTTTGATCCACACTCTTTGCTCCTGTCCTGGATTCTAATGGAGGCCACTGACTGTCTGCTGGGCTTTGGGCTTGCATGGCCTTGTAGACCTCTGTGCAAGTGCATGCTCTGTCTTCCTTACTAATATCTCACTCTCTTTTCTTATTTATCTGTCTCTCTATCTCCTCTTGTTGTCTTAATCTCTGTCCTTTTCTCACTGCTTGAGCTTCCACAGCTTATTCTTCTCACACTTTTATATCTCTGTGTCTAAAACTCTGAGGCACTTCAGAATATTCTGAAGCAGTTCTGTTTTAGGGTGGTGGCATGGAACTAGTGTTGCCTCTCTCTCCGATCTCTGTCCCCAGCGTGCTTGTTTAAAGTGATTCAGACCCCTGCTTCAGAATGATTCTCACACACTCTTCAAATAAATCCATATATATGCAAGAACATGCACATACACAGTTTTAACATTCACTGACTAGCACACACCGTATAACAAAAAAGCATACATGAGCACAAACAGGTGAATTAACGCAAACATACTGACATGTATGATGCACACTGTTCTGTAGATCTGCTTGCTTGCATGTGCTAAATTAGTAAATTAAATGGCAATTTTCTGACATTTAAAAAAGAATGGTTCTTACACCTTCCTGCCTCCCAATAAAAAATATTTTTAAAAATTAACACATTTAAAAAGTGTCTTAAAAAGAAATGAATGGCAGTTGTTTAAGATAAATATTATCTAAATATTTAAAACCTAAGCTAATTGAAAAGTAGCAGTATTTTATAATCATACTGTTTGTTTATTTGTAGTCTATCTGACCTGGATTCTTCTCATTCTGTCCTCTTCATCAGTAGGGACAGAGAAGTTACATTAGATAATACTCACAGCTTCAATGGTTTATATTGATACAATTAAATCCATCCAATTTAAAATCAAACATACATATAATGTAGAAGATCTCTTTTTTATGTATCATCTAAAGATGAAGGTTTTGTAGCACATATTTGATTTTCTGTTGTTTTTTTTAAACACAGTGAAGAATCTCATGCAGATTGAGGTACAGTATATACACCATCATGATGGATGTATATAATTGGGATATAAATCAATTTTGGTTGACTGGGGGTGGAAGAGTGCCTCACTTGTCTGCAGTCCTGAGGTGATGGACCCACAATTTTTAGGGGAATGGACGAGAGAGGAGAAGAGTCTCTCCTTCTCTCTCCTAGGGTACTGTGTGAAGTGACCTGCTGACACAGGAAGCATTTGTGTGGTCTGTTCACTCAGATGATGAGGTAACCGTGGGGAAGTTCTATGCCACCTTCCTGATACAGGACTACTTTAGGAAATTCAAGAAACGTAAAGAGGAAGGCCTGGTGGGTGCTCACCCGGCGCAGAACAACACAGCTATCGCATTACAGGTGAGTCTCACAGTGTTTGTGTATTATTTATGGGAGAGAGATTGCATTTCATTCAAATATCATTAAGTGTGCTAATGTTATGGTTTATGATCCAGCAGGACATTCATGATCTTGGTGTACAGTATGAATCTGTTAATGTTTGTTTTATGTTTCCGATGTGTGAATTTGTTATTCGTGTCTCTGCGTCTTTAAATATCATAGATGTTGATGTTAAGCGTGTGACATCATCTCCAACCATCATTTCATGTGTTTTCTCTGCATCACAATTCACTCATCGACTCATGAAATTCACATGCAAAGCTTGTCGCCATTTCTGTTACCTTATAATGTATGATATATGGCTAAAATATTCACCCATATATCATTGTAAGACAGTAAACATGACCAACTTTTAATTTATTTATAATTACTTACATGTTTGTGTATATTGTGCTAATTTGGTTAATTACTCCTACAAAGTAAAGGGAAGGGGGGGAAAAGTAATTATTAACTCACTGCAGCATATGTGAGACAAAGCACAGCTGGATGCTACACAAGACATTTCAGCAGAGTAATCCTTCTTGCAGGTTGCATTCAGGAGAGCACATTTGTCTGTCTGTGTATTCTCATCTCTCACAGTCTGTCAGTACTGTAAACGTCAGGTGTTGCATATTCCAGCACAGGTGTGTGTGTGCCCAGTATGTGTGGTGGTTGTGACTGTATGATGTCAGATTTCCTTCTGTGAGTTGTAAGATGAAGGTCCCCGCTGTAGCGTTTAGCCCTCTTATTGTCATGGTTACAGGCTGGCCTTCGCACGCTGCATGATATTGGGCCCGAAATTCGCCGAGCGATATCATGTGATCTGCAAGATGACGAGCTAGTAGACTTTATTCCAGAGGAAGACGAGGAAATTTATAGGGTAACTGATTTAATTTTACATGACAGGAGGAATGTTTGTGGCAAAAGTTAAATATTGTGCTTGTAAAGTTACTTATTGGTATTCTGAAATAATCAGCTAACTATGTAGTAGATGTATTGTCTGTAGTTTATATTACTACTAAATGTAGCTTTTACTTAATTTTGGCTTTCTTTGTTTTTCCTCCATTTCAATTCCAACAAACTACAAACAGTGCATTCATTTTTGCTCACGTCATGTGCCATGAAACCAGCTTCTGAACTTCTTTTTGCTCATACAATTTCTGAAAAGAAAATCAGCCCTGAGACTTAACATCAATAGCACATTTGTTTTGTTGTTTTGTAAGAACTACAAGCTCTGGTGGTTTTACTTTGAGCATTCTTTTACAGCGCAACGGTGGACTCTTCGGCAACCATCTCATGAACGGTGGTCATCGGCGATCCAACGGCCACCAGACCAACGCTACACAGCGACCTCTGCAGGTGCAGCCTCCACCTCACTACGCCCACATGGAGCAGCCAGTGGGACGCCTGTCTCGAGCCAACGCAATGTCCAACCCCAACCACCATCACCACCACAACCACCATCACCACCGCCACCACAACTCCTACGGAAAGTCGCCCAAATCCACCAACATCAACCTCAACAATGCCAACGTGTCCAGTCTGCCCAACGGAGGACACCATCGTTACTATGAACATGCACCTCCCAATGGCTACCCAGGTCTTCGCAGCTCCTACTACGACTACGACAAGCCCCGTACACCCCAGGGTCAAAGGTATACACACATTGATCATCAGCATTTGATCTGCTGCAGAAATAGTTAAAACAATAGATGTAGAGTCAGCTGAAATATCGGTGTACCCTGTGTCTCTGAGCACATTTTGTTTGGTAGTGTGTAGAAATTCAATTGACAGATTAAAAAAAAACATTGCAGAAGTTTTGAAATTCATCATGTTCCACTGTTCACCTGAGATGCTTTCTTAGTCATTTCATGCAGCTATCTGACTGAGCAAATTAAGAAGAAAAAAACATTAGTTTCTATGCATTGTGCTCGCTGAATCGAAAAGGACATTATCTGTTGCAAGTATTTTTTTTCCCACAGGCAGGACCTAGCTTCTTATCAGACCTTCCCTTTTCACAAACCTTTATTGTACTGTAAACCCTTCACTCCATAATGAATCACAAGCCTACTCTCATACTGACAGTTAATTTCATAAGTGATCAATAGTGCACTTATCTCCTGATTTCCCATGCTCAGTTTAGTCAGCCGCTTCAGTATTGGGCCTGTTTTTCTTTAGTACCCAATAATTTTGGGGGACAATTTCATTGCTGCCACTTTACAAAAGAGAAATGATTTTGAGTTTGTTTCTTATCTTAAGAATAGAAAATGGAATTGTCGACATCCGCCGTCACGCTCTCTCCTCCTCATACATATATATGAGAATGCTGTATATGTTTCATATACTGTATGATATATATGTCATGTTTTCTCTGCCCATTTCTCTTTGTTTTCTCCCCCCTTTTTACTTCCTAACCAAAATGCTTTCTCTCAACCATCCCTCCCTCTGCTTTCTTGGACAGAAGGCGCTACTATGAGACCTATGTTAGGTATGTTGCTTTTCTAGGTTTGGCTCCAGCAGTATATCTCAACAGCAAAAGAAGGAGTTTATTTTCACGTTTTTTTGTTTCATTTTGACTTGGTTTTGGATCGGGGAATGGTTGCATCCTTGCTAAGTCAGTGTTATGTGCTATATGCTGGCCAGTCACTGACTGGTTGTCATCTGCCTTTGTTATGACGCAGTTGTGTCAATGCCTTAAAGTAGAAATAATGTAAATGTTAGTGGCCAGCATATTGCTGAGAGCAGCCCTGCTTTATGCATGAATAAAAGTAATGATAAAGCTTGCTTTGAAAAAGGACCCAGATGCTCGAAAACAAGGAGGTGTATGAGAATGATACCAGTCACCGCTAGTTCTGTTTAGAGATGCACCGATTACAACTTTCTAGGCCGATTCTGATTTCCGATTTTTCATTGAGTTTGACTGCCGAAACCGATTTTGGCCGATTCTGATTTCATATTTTCTAACCACCTTACAGCACACACAAATACTTATTTTCTGTCTTTTCTTTAATAAGAACATTTTGCATAGAACATAAAACATTTTTTGAACAGATAATCTATCGCTATAAAATAGAACTATATAAATGACTCCTGGTGTGGGAAATTCACTGCATTTCGCTGTCTTTGTACTCTGCACAATGACAATAAAGTTGAATCTAATCTAAAAAAAAAAAAAACTCGGAACAATCCAGCAAATAGACAGTAGGCTACTCTGGAGTTCTGTTATCTGAAACAGGTGATTTAACGTCACCGCTCATTTTACACACAGTTTAGCAACAAAACTAAACGCTGAGGGAAGATTACTACTTTATTATTATTATATTTATGATTATTACTTTTTAATGTTGGTTTGGAGCGGTATGCATCCCCACTAACCTGGAAAGCGTTTTAAAACAGTAATGTTAATACAGCGTGTCGGAGGAATACACACAGTCTCCTGCAGCGGGGCATCAGAGACAGGGACCGTCACCGCAGCGTTTGCCAATGTTAGCTTCTTGTCTCATCTGGGGTCTGATAAACAGTAAATTCATCAAAGTCAGTGTGACCAACGCTATTTTCCGATAAACTGTAGCTGTGAGTGCGGTTTTCTGGTTCCAGTTCAGCTTCAGAGGGGAGAGAGAGCGGCTGACTGTTCGCCTGAGATCAGTAGAGCAAACGGCTCCGCAGAGCCGTGTATAATTACGACTTTATGACATTTCATAAACAGCTGATGGAGCAGCGGTGCGTGTGCACGTGCGATGCTGATGTTGCGTGATGTTTATCATGCGGCGCCCGAGTGCATTTGACCGGCATAAAATCGGCATATGTCAGACCGGTCATGGCCACGGTCACGTGAAAATCGGCCAGTTCCGGTCACCGGCCGGTCAATCGGTGCATCTCTAGTTATGTTTTACGCTCATATCACCAAAAGTGTCCTACATTCACTCCAGACAAGATCTGTGTTTTAATTAATCTAACAAGAACCTCAAAGTGGAGGGGACGATTACATGACAGAGTGATGCTTTTCAGCTCGAAATGTCTTGCTTGTTGTCTTGGTTTGGCTGTGGTTACTAATTATAAGAGTGGGCAGTTGCATTGCTGGCCCCTGTATGCATGCCAGTGCACGGCCATATTCCAGTTACTTCCCGGCAGCGTGCATGCACACTCTGACCCCTGTGCCCTGACTTCTTATTAGGTCCCACGGAGTCGATGGACACCACCCCACCATCCGCAGGGAGGAGGAGTTTGATGAAGACCGCTTCTCTGGGGAGTATTACAGCGGGGAGGAGTTTTATGAAGATGACAGTATGCTGTCAGGGGACAGGTATTACTCTTTCTGAATTATGTAGAAGTCGTTGTACAGTTGTACCCTGCTCAGAATAGGAAAGAAAGATGCATAAAAACCAGAAACTTTATTGAGGGGTTTTGGGATAGTGTGTGCAAAACCATTGCAGTCCAACATGCTCATTATTCTATATGTTGACAGGTATCCTAACAGTGACACAGAGTATGAGACTCCCAAAGGTTACCATCACCCCGACAGTTACTATGACGATGACGAGCAGCCTCTCTACCGCGACTCACGGAGGTCACCAAAGAGACGGTTGCTTCCTGCCACACCTCAAGGTATCTTACCCCCTGCAGCATGTAAGTTCAACTTATACATTGTAACCTATACATTTTAGATAAAACACAAACATATTATGCCACATAATATGAGCAATCATTGCTAGAGTTTAAATCTTGAGCTGACACGTGTGTCTTATCCTATATGCACACAGCATCACCAGTAACACAAATAAAATGTAATAGTTATCACTAGATCTAAATTAAATATAATGTGTCAAGCGTAGAATAAAATATTATGAGATGAATCAACATATAAATGATAATTTAATTGTAACTGTAAAATGTGAATTCGGCACAGATTTACCCACTCACCCAGTTTCATATTCCTTGAGTGTTTGCATGCTGTCAAAGCTTCCTGCATGAGGTCACTCACTGGTCCACTCGTGACTCGTTCAGGTAACAGGAGGCCATCCTTCAACTTTGAGTGTCTGCGCAGACAAGGTAGCCAGGACGAGCTTCCACATCAGCGTACTGCTCTACCACTGCACCTTATGCAGCATCAGGTAACACAGGCACATGTCTCACGGCACTGTTTGCTCACTTACACTGTTTTGAACACTGCGTCACGTTTTGTACATGTTTGGAATGTGTTATTTCCCTCAGTCTCTAAATGTATTGATATAAAACCCGTATATTTGTTGAAGCAAGGTACATTGTGCACACATCCTCCTGTAATAGCAGTAGTTGTACAACTTACACTGTGCTACAAAGTGTATACAGTTTGTATCTTGTGTCTCTCCTGAACCATCAGGTAATGGCTGTAGCAGGCCTGGACTCCAGCAGAGCCCACCGCCTCTCCCCGACCCGCTCCACCCGCTCCTGGGCCACTCCCCCCGCCACTCCGGCCAGTAAAGACCAGTCACCATACTACACCCCTCTCATCCGTGTGGACCACCCGCACAGGGAGAGTGCTGCTAGCAGCCACGTGTCTCTGCGCAAGAGCTCCTGGTACACAGACGACCCAGAGTTCTCCCAGAGGATGTACTCACCTGTCCACCTGCAGGTGCCACCTGAGTACCACAACCAGTACCACCAGAAGAGAGGCAGCGCCACCAGCCTTGTGGAAGCGGTGAGTTTGAGGCTTGGTCAGGAAGTAGGGAGAGGAGAGGTGTGCGTGACCAAATCATTTGATTGTCAAAACAAAATAATAAGATGAGAAAAACAAGATCTACAGTATCTAAAAAATCTACAGTAACATATTCTTTCCTCTCATTCTGTCAAGCAGGTGTTGATATCAGAAGGGCTTGGGAGATATGCCAAGGATCCCAAGTTCGTCGCTGCCACAAAGCACGAAATAGCAGATGCATGTGAGATGACAATAGATGAGATGGAGAGTGCAGCCAGCCACCTGCTGAATGGAGGGATGGCCCCGAGCGTCAACGGGGTCAACGTGTTCCCCCTTCTGACTTCAAGGGACTATGAACTGCAGGACACTGCAGCCAGCTACAGCGACGAGGAGCCAGAGACAGAACCGAGAGCTCCTTATGAGGAGGACCTGGCAGACGAGATGATCTGCATCACGACTTTATAGCAGTGGCTGAAGAAATCTGTCAGACTACAATAAGTGAAAATTTTAAATAGAAATGCATCTGTTGGCTCCGACCAAAAGAAGTGCCTTTTACATTGAAGATAAATAGGCATATAGACAAGAGACACATTAGTCCCGTTCATTTAATTGTTCTCCACCTGCCGGCTAAGGAGGTCACGACAGAGCCAGATACCATCCCTGCTGAGCACAGAGGGACTGACTGCAAACCTCCTGTTAAAGGCCTTAAGCTGGAGGTGACGTACAGGTTCAGCATGCAGCCAGTCAGAGATGAGGACATTGATGCCAGTAAAAGATGGACCAATTGGCAAAAGTGTGAGATACTCTCTTGGGTGGGTCTCTAAGGGTGATGACAATCAGATGTACGATGTCATTACCTCGGTCATTTTATTAAGGTTTGGCATATCATGCAAGTTTTCAATGCAAGCATAGAAAGGCATATCTCCTCCCATATTTGTTAGTATGACTTGATCCCTTTGTTGTTAGAGCAGACCGTTTAATGATCGCTACAGCTGAGTCAAAAAGTGAAGTACAGCAGTAGAGTTGTACCAGATTATGCAGGAACTAACTGTCCTACTTATAGCATCATTCAACTTGAGATATGTACTTTTGAAGCGACAAACGCATTTGTGATGAATGCACTAGCAGGCAGGTTATTTTAAAATTTTAGAATATCCTGATTAATATTTCATAGTTGATATGCTGTAAATTGTATTATATAACAAAAGAAACTTTGTAAAGAGATATTCTATATTTTGTAATTATGTATCATTTAAAAGATCAGCAATATGGACCCTTGTGACGCCTGGTATGCTATAAAAGCAGACTTGTATTATTTTATTAGGTACAATATTCTGATTTGCCTTTTGTTTCTTTTTTGCTAATATGCACCATTTAGTTTGCCTATGAAAACAGCATTTTTAAGAGGTTCTGCTTATGACAACACTACTGCACAAGATATGCAAATGGCTTTGATTTCTTAGCTTAGAGTACACGTGTTACTTCATTAAACCAACACCAGTTGCATAAGGTTAAGCCCCCTTTAAAGGAGCATTTTTAGGATCCAGCGCTAAAATTTTATACAGATGTGATGAACACATTTGTTTGCATATTTTGTGCAGGGCATGCACAGGAATTTAAAATGCATAGTGCATTAACAATGCTGCTTTTTTAGTTGGTTTCAGAGTAAAACCTAGGTTTCGTCAGCCCCTACTGAAATGCCTTTTTGCTGTTGAAAGAACGAAAAATGATATGATGGTAATAACAGGGATAAATTAATATTTCTCATAGCTTGTGCTGGGATCTTCCATGACATACTCTTTGTTGATGGTGTAATAATTCAATTAAACCTTTGTACTGAATCTTGGCAATCACATCTTAGCCTTCATGTAGTGTGTGAGGCCTCACAGCCTGTGGTGGCAGGAGACACATGCACACATCCAAAGGTCAAAAACAGTCCAACATGTGTTGCAGGTGGAAGGACAGAGGGTGTCCTGGTGTCAGGATGCTGGAGAGAGGCTAAGCAATACTAACCCCCGCCCCTTTCTCTCTCAGCCTGCCTGGTTCCTGCATACACTATACCTCGTTAGGCAACGGTGACAACATATCATTCTCATCTTACCTGTCAGTCACAGTGTCCCACAGTGGAGTCTTTGAAAGAGATTGAACCTGGTCTTTGTGTTTTTTCCCTAAGCATATGTATTAATGAGAACAGTAGGGGAAAACTCACGCTGGATGCATAAAATGAGCAACTGAAGCCCACAAGTTGGAACACATGACAGAACAGAATATCTCTTAGTTTTTATCAATTACCATCTACTGATCTATTACAAAACAGATACTGAACTAAATAAACTGAAGTGGGCTTTTTCAGGCATTACCATGGAGAGTTTGAATTAGCACCAAGGATATTTAGGGTTAATGTGTTGTTCATGAGTGTTTGATTTGTAAGTGAGTGCGTACTGTATTCTAATTCAACCGAATACTGTCATGAAAATGTAGGTTTTACATTTTGTGTGCACATTGAAAGGGCTCTTTGAATTGTTTGTGAGTAAAAAAAAAAAAAAAAGTGTTCTAGTCCTTTTGTTGACAACTGTCATATAAAAGGACCAATGCACATAGCAGGCACATTGTACTATTCGTAGCAATTACAGTACTGATGAACTGAAGATATGCATTATTTTGTAAACACTTTTAAAAGTTGTGTTAAACTAAAGATGAAAAGAACTTACTTTTACCTCATGTCAGGGATTCCTGAAAAAAGAAAATAATGATTTGGTTTAGTCTATACCAATGGTATTTAAATATTAGCACATAGCTGTTTGTCTTTGCACAAGTAACTGTATAGTGCTTTTGTTTCTCCTTTTTCTAAACAGATTTATGTATTAAGGTGAGACAATTTTGTACTTTTTGTGACTGTGTGTATGGTTTAGTGGAATCTATATTGGTCATTTACACCTCACCTTACAATGCTGGGAATGAAAGAGTATTCAAAAATATTTTCAAGGTGCACTGCTTCTCTGTTCGCAGGTAGGGAAAAAATTAAATGGTAAAGTACCAGTTTACAGAGAAACATATTGATTTGAACGTTTCTATTAGTTTTCCTCATATTGTTATAATTATATTTACTATTACAACTATTAATGTTCTGAAAGCTGTATTAAAATAGAAGATAATGTAAAATATGTACAAAAGTATGGAAAGACCCATGGTAATGTTCTCTACTTTAAAGTCTTGATATTTGCTCCTTAATGTTTTTATTCCGTAAACATTATTTATCTTAGTAGCAAATGCTTTACCATAACCTTCTAGGTTTTTTATCAATACATTTTTTGTATTTTTCATTTTATTTTGGCCTTGACTTTATTGAATCGATACTGATATTTTATTTTCTATTGATCATCATTGAATAAACTTATGCTGAATTACTGTTCTCATTTATTTGTATTCTGCCCTTTTTAGAGAACACTGTTTTCATCACAACTAAGTTTGTACAAAAAAATCTTCATACCTACTATGAAATCACAGTTAATCACAGTTTAAAATCTGAAGTTGAATAAGATTTATTGCCAAATTAAGTTTGTACAATAAACATATTAGAAGGGAATAAACAATAAAGCAAAGTGTTAAATGAAATTCGCTGGGGTTGTATCCCTGGTGTTTTTGAGCTCATCTCTAGTCAAGGAGCTCCGGGAACCGAAGCCAAAAAAACTGAATTAACAAAATAAAAAATAAAAAGACAAAACAATGCACAGCAAAACACCGTTTTTAACAAACATTCAAACACGGAAGTCATGGTTACACTATGTGTGTGTAGCAGGTGACCAAAAGGATGTGTAAACTGTGTTTTAAACATTTAAACCAAAAACATTTTTAATAGATAGTTGTAGGTGTGTGTACTTTTAGGTAGGAGACACTTTGCCGATTGAAATCTCGACAGTCGTTGCCCCCTCTGAATTATCATCGTCCATCGAGGGCTCTCTCCCACACAGTAGGAAGGGCACTGTGTATTTACGAAACTATAGAAAACAAAATGAGTCATAAAAAGTTAAGCCAAGAAGATGCATACTGTCTCTTTTTTTTACGTACATTCAACATTCAGCAGCTAGTACAAGATGCAGTTTTGTGCATACAGTACAAACATCAATCCAAATCATATACATGATATACAGTATGCTATGTAATAACATGTAACTAATATTCAACAATAGTGTTAAATATATTGACAAATAAACAATAACTTCAAAAACAGTAACACTTTTCTTTAACTCCCCTTATTTAGCATTTATAGGCAGTATATAAACATTTGATAAATAGTTCATAACGCAACATAATGTGGTTGTGAGCAGAAATAAGTGTTTTAATTATTATTATAAGTAATATAAAAATAAGTCTTTATAAGAGAAGTTATAATTGTTGACAAAAACAGTATAATAATAAACACTTAAAATGTCCTTACATCTGCTTACAACTACATTATTGTGTGTTATACACCATTTATTACCTGTGTATATAGTGTTTATGAATGCTAAATAGGGGGAATTAAAAAAAAGTGTTACAATTGTTCAGGGGACTTTTTATAATACAATAATGTTTTATGATACAATAATATCCATAAGCTCTTTGTTTGTTTTTAGGAATGAAGAAATTCTATTAAAAAAAGGCACTGAAAAGAAATCTTGATTTTTATATGTGGAATTTATAAAATGCACCCATTAAAATTATAATATTTAGAATAAAACAGAAAGAGTTATTACATTACATGTAGTTATGTCCCCCAACAGCCAAAGACAAGGCATACTGTCCATCAATACCACCAGATGGTGCTGACGTAAAGTATTTGAGAGGTGATTCACAGCAAGCTTTTCCCCTACATTTTGTCCATCACATTTGGCAAAATTCAATTAGTATTCTTTGTGGTGTTACATTACCTGTTTGTTGAGGTAGATGTAGATGATAGGATTGTACACAGTGCTGCTCTTGGCCAAGTAAACAGGCACTGTGCCTACCAGCGGGTGAATCTCCACATCAGGGTTGTAGACCACCAGCATGGCCAGGCTGGCATAAGGCAACCAACTGATCAGAAATGTCAGGACCATCAGAACCACCATGTACGCCACTTTCATCTGTCCTCTAGCTACTGCACCGCCTTCCAAACAGGCCATCTTTGATACCTGTAACACAGAATATTGTTTAAAATAGTTAGGGGTCCATGATAATGACAGGGCGCCACTGCTGCATGTCACAATACACCTAGTCTATATCCACAACGTTCCACTTCTGGGATTGCGGTAATTCCACTGGATGTTAACTGCTCCTCAGATCTCTGCAGGGTAAATCCAGACAGCTAACTAGACTATCTGTCCAATCTGAGTTTTGTTCCACTAAAACGAGTTCCTTTCGCGGAGCACTAACTCTAATCTCAGCATTTTATTATTCATACAGTGTGTTGTGTTATTTCTGATTCTACCTCACTACCTAGACAAATATTTGCGGTATAACGATATATTGACTCTACTATATTCTGCATTTAGACAAACTGACTGTTCATATTCACTGTGTTATTACTGACCCACATCACTAACTAAATTACATCTTGCACTATCTGTATATTGACTTCACTACTTCGCATTCATATAGACTATCTATTTATATATACTGCGTTATAACCACAATTTAATTTGCACTAACTCTATTCTGACTCTTTACTACATCTCAGCAATGTTATAGATTGTCTATTCATGTATATTATGTTATTACCTTTCCACCTTCGCATTTACATCGACGTACTTACTAACACCTCACTTTGCGCCGGCTTTGAACTGCCTACTTAATCTGTACCTTTGTAGCCTATTGCACTCTGTTTTCTTGTACTATTGAATGTGAAACTGTATGTTGTCTTGTACACTCACGCTTTTCTTGGCCAGGTCGCCGTTGCAAATAAGAACCTGTTCTTAATGGCCTACCTGGTTAAATAAAGGTTAAATAAAAACGGCGGGCGATGGCTTGTTAGCATCAAAATGGCGCCATAGGAGGTACGGGTTGTGGAGAGAGACTTACCCCCTTGAATATTTACCTAGCAGGCTAGGCTAACGTTGTTGCACTAACTTTAGCAAACGTCGGCGTAGCGTTAGCTAGCTGTCTAAACTTGTGAAAAGCCGAAAAACATCCCCGTCCAAGCTGTGTTTCACTTTCCCTCCAATATTATTATAAACATAATAAAGACACCTGGACTCGGTCAGACCAAAAGCCATATTTGGCAAGACCATGCAGTGGCAGAGACCGAGACAAGTCCGAGACCATAGAAAAACAGTCCGGTACTACAGCCCTGAACGTTATCACGCTAGCAATAACAACTTAGTAGTAACCGAGGCAAAGTTATGTATTAATAATATTTAACAAGGGGCATGCATTTTGGACATTTAGCTAACTCAAAATCACCTAATGAGTGTGGAAATATGGAAATATTTAAATAATGTACCTCAAAATCTACAAAAATATTTACAGTACTTAGCCAGCCAAATGTATAAATGCTCACCTGGTGTAATGTCCACATCAGCTTCCCATAAGATGCCAAGATAATGGCAAAGGGAACTGCAAAGCACACCGCAAAGTAAGCCAGGATGTAGGAGAAATTTTTAGGGTCTCGGTTGTGCCAGTCTGGTGCACAGGACGTCCCAACGCCCTCCAGCTCATACCTGCCCCAGCCAAACAGGGGAGGCAAGTTCCAAGTCAGGGACCACAGCCAGGACAAGGCAATACCTCCAAAGGCATGCTTTTTTTGGAAGGCCATATGCCCCAATGGCTTACATACAACAAACATCCTCTCCACTGCGATCAGAGCAACTGTGCACAGAGATGTAATGCCTGCGGACAAGTGAGGCAAAGCAAAGTCATGGGGAACACAAGCAGGAAAGGGCCTGCTTATTACTAAAATCGAGAATACATATTGTAAAGGTGTAAACACAGGGATGAAATGATTGTGCCATCCTTGTGTGTTGAACTAAATGTTTATTTTACATAAGAGAGGCTACATGTTGCACTATAATTCTGAAATAATATAAGCAGGTAAACCTTTACTCCTCTTTTCACTCACCAAACAAGGACACTGCAAAGCCCTCCATCACACACCCTGTTCTTCCCAGGGAGAAGTACCCCTGGGCGTTGTTGACCACAGACAGCACCCCTCCGGTCATGGCTGTGCCCAGGTCAGCCACAGCCATGTTCACCAGAGCGAAGTTGAGCGGCTGCCTCAGCTGCTTGTGCATGAGAGATACAATGATCACTGTAGCGTTGAGAATGATGGCCGGACCGGTGAAAATAGCCATAATGATGGAGAGAATGATGAATCCAAGGCGTGACAGAGGGGGTTCCCCATGTGGGCCCACATAGGAAGCATTTTGGAAAAAACCAGATGGTTCCATGGATGCAACGCTAAAGAAGTGGTCAGGTAGTTTCTTCTTGTCACGGTGCTTCTAGATGTTCAATATCTCACTGCTTGAGTGTGACAGCTGAGATTAGATGCCCACAGTCTAAGCATAAGTCCTCTAGATCTGGGCTTAACAAAGAGTAATTCCTCTAAATGATGATCCTTGATCGCTCACCTTTTGCTGGATTGTAAAGGCAAACGCTCTGAGGTCTAAGCCATTTTTTCTAATAATGCTTGTGTAACCTAAACCCTGTTATGCACAATCAATAGACATATTTTTTTTCAGAACAACCTGGGCAATCAGGATATGTATGCTGCAGTGATGTCACATTAATGTGTAAATTGTTACATGACTATGAAGACAAAAGAAAAAAATCACCAGAATCACCATCAGGATCATCATCCTTGCAAGGCCAACAACAACAAAGAAATGCTCGGGTATTGTGTAAATATTGATGAGGGCTGATGATCTCTTTTAGATTCTTTTTCTCACTTTCTACATCTCTCTCTCTCACTTTCTCTCTCTCACTCTCTGTCTCTCTCTCACTCTCACTCTCCTCACACAAATCAGGGGTCAGAGAAAGTTTAATCAGCATCAAGTCAGGTCAAGTTATTTATAGAACACATGTAAGAAGGACAATAGATGTTGACCAAAGTGCTTTACAGAATCATTTGAGTACATTTACACTATTAAAGTAGGCTACTTGTTGCAAACAAAATAAAAGGGATTGTGTAGTTATGTGGTCTCCCTTCTTGGTAGCAGTGAGAAGTCTTGCTGCTGCATTGTGGACAAGGTGACTGACTCCCACATAAAGAGAGTGTCGTTAAGACACGAAGAGATGAGAACATGTAAAACGTGTTGTTTTTTGTTTTTTTTAAAACATGGGGAATGGCTGACAAATTGAAATTTAAACCTGCTGTAATACATCATTGCACAGTGGACTGCACAAATCAATGACAAGTATAAAACATAATATATGCAGCTAGGACAAACTTAGTTTGGCACAGGGTGGTGTCAAACTGATCAATATTCAATAATTGATATACTTGAATCTATTTTGGTGGACTCGTATTTGCTTCACTATTACTGAAGCATTTCAAATTTTTTTATTCTTAGCTTTAGGATGAGAGTAGCTAGACGGGGGGAAAGAGAATTTTTAAAACATCATAGTAATAAAGAATTATATGCAATCAAGTGTATTTTCACAATAGATCTATGTAAAAAAAAAAAAAAAGCTACAAATTAGTTTGTCAGAGTTAGTCAGATGCCTTGATTATTTTTGTTTGTGTGAATAAATCAGTGTGGGAAAGACTTACTTTATCGTACAGCCTAAAGGCATCTTTACAAACTTGTATCTGATCTTAAAAACGTCATCCTGATGTACCATATAACTAGATACCATGTTTTAGTCGATAATGGTTTGGTTTGGTATAGTAGCCCAGGGAGTAAAATGGAATGATGATGGAAACATATATCAAACCCAGCATACAGCCTGTACACCTGACTATAGACCAACATTGCAGCATTCATTAAGTCATCTACTAAACAACAATGTAATCTAATATAATGCATGTAAAATCAGTACCTCTGATGCATCTCTGCAAAAGAATGAACATTATATGAACTTTACCAAATTGGTATTGATAGCCTAATTATTGCGAGGTGTTTTGGTCATGTTGTCCATCTCCTGCAGTGTTATACTGCACTGAATATGAATGAAAACATTAAACTTCAAAAAAGATTTAACTCCAAATGTGAATGGACGGTCTTCCATTTTCTATTTATGTCCTACAAATGACAATGAGATCCAATTTAACCCCACTGGTATTCTCACAATGGTGAAGTAACTGGTTAAGCTCTTTTTTTACATACACAATGGAGAGTCTAGACTCAGGATCACTGGATGAGAATGAGTTGACAGTTGTAGGTGGTCTAACATGAATTATCCCTCACCGCTGAGAGCAGGAGGTCAGGTTAAGCTCTTAGACAACAGGTGTCCGCTGTTTAACCCCTAAGAGGTTTATTTCCAATTAAGTCAAGACAGAGACTACTGTTTGGGTTAAGAGTTCAACGGTAGTCTGGTTGCGATTATAAAGCTTTATGTCTAGAACAATATATTTAATTTGGATTGATTTGAAATTACACATAAAGCAGAGGCCCATTCACTTGTATATTTTCTTTGTTGTCGCATAAGTGAAATTGTTTTTTAAAAAAACATGTTAACCATGAAATTGGAGACAGTTTGACTTATCAATCCCAAGGTCCATGAATTAGGTTTTTTTTCTGAGTTTTCTGAGCTTTTTCTGGTTCAAAGCTCTCCATAAAGCCAGTAAGTTCAAAGTGTTTTGTCAAAGTACTATTTCCGAGGTTAAATATGAACTTACACTGAGCCAACCTGGACAAGAACGCATCAAAGTTCTATGGATTAAATGATTAAAGCTACTCAGCTTGCTGAACTCTTAACCCAAAATCAGACCCATCATCACCATGACAACTGATGTACGCGGATATTTATGTAATGGGTTTCACTGTCCACATTATGAACTGAAATAGAGTTGAGAGATGTATTAAATGCTTCTCAGGCCTTTGGGTACTCTGGACTTGGTTTGCAGTGCAGCATCTGAGTGTGTATGTCCTTTATTTCAAGAAAAACAATCTCAATTTAGGGTTAACTTACAAGCTTTTCCTGGGGCTTTCAACCATACCGCACAGACTTCATCAGAAAGTGATCACATTCCTCATTGAAATGTATGTAGCAACTCCCCCTCTCTCAACAATGTGTTTTGCTTGTTGGTACTTCACTGTGATGTTTCAGCTTCACTGTGCAGAATGATGTATGTGCTGAGTTTGACAATCGAAGGCTGTTTTCACAGAAAGTTTCTCTGTGTTCACCTTAAATCTGAGTTTAGGACATGTACGTACCAGCAGGATTTGTGGCATCACAACTAGCTTGGAAGCCAATCGTGATCCAGTATGCAACTTACACAAGTGTGATACATACACTGAGTATGAACTTTTTAGTGAGGGTGGTGCAACGACCCAGAAGCAGATGACGCATTCCTTGCCCAAGGACACTTCAGCAGGACTTGAGTCCCAGTTGTGTTTTTAACCGGACGAATAAAACTTGAGGACTTTCTTCAGTATTGTGACAGAGAACTGCTATTATTTGTCGTCGATAGTTAATTAAAGCATTCAGGGAGGCGAGGGAGGAGAGAGTGGATGATACTGTCCGTCATCCAACATGCAGGCACCTTATCGGCACGTCCCAGACAGTACAGGCTCCTCACAACTTTGATGTATGATGCAATTACTAAACTAATAAAAGCTTCAAGTCGAAACGTGGTTCCTGTGGTGGTGGTGCATCAACCCGCCTGCTGCCTTGACATCATTATCGCTTCCTAATCAGCGTTTACAGAAGACGATTAGAACATCTTTCGGTCTTATTTTATACAGTAAGCACTGATCAAAACTTTATGTCTTCTTCACCAGTCACATGCGTGGCAGAGGCGCTTACTCACTACCCCTCCATACACGTCCACGTGGAAAAATTGCTGGTGAGTTACGTCATTGTCCAAAGTGATGAATTAATAAACTTCAACCAATCATAGACAAAATACACAAATACTTTATACTTCTACTTCAATACATTTCAGTAAAAAGTATTGTACTTTTCACTTCACTGCATTTGTTTAAGAGCTATAGTTTTAAGAGTTTAAGAGTTTAGCTAAAAAAACATCAGTTAATAAAATATGATATATATATATATATATATATATATATATATATATATATATATATATATGTACATTTTGTTGCTAATTCTTCTGTAATTTTACTTAAGTGTTTTTTTTTTGGGTGCAGGACTTTTAATGGTGCTCTTTCATTTTAGTTGTTATGTAGTATTCCTCTGGACTCAGTGTACACATATTAGTTTTCTTCTACTGAGCTGCTGGCAGTGCGGAAACCTTCATCAAACATCTGCAGTCTCATTATCGCCCACAGAGCCATTTTGTCAGGAATCTCCCCTCATTCTGTGCTTCTTTTTTAACCTGTATATTCTTGGTAATTCATTATGTCATGCACCACATAATCACAACCCAGTTATAGTAAAACAGGCAGTAAAAACAGCTTTTTGTGTGTGCAGCGTGGAGCTCGGAGACAGTCTAGGCTACACTCGGCTACATCAAGCGTGTACAGTATAGGCTAACGCAGCGTCAGCGTTAAATGCAACAACTTCTGAACAGTCGACATCAGAGATGTGCGTCGCAGAGGACAACTAAAGTACAGCGGGCAATTTGAATTTTTCAGCATTTTGCAGATGAATATACATGTTTTCGGTAGCTGTGTAGCCGGTAGCACCTGTCCATGCTGCTCTTCTCGGCTGGAAACTGAATAGAGGAACCCCCCTCGTGAATCAGATTGTGCCGATTTCACATCCTCAAGCTTTTCAGGCTTAGTTGCAATTGCAAACATGCAGGCGACACGTTTCCAAGAATAAAAGAGCCAACTGAGGGGAGGGGGTTCTCTCTCTCTCTCTCTCTCTCTCTCTCGCTCTCTCTCTCTCTCGCTCCAATCATATACAGTAGGGTACGTGCTGGCAGAAGCGAGGCTGGACTGGAGACGGTGCACCGGGGTCCAGTACGGTGCTGGGACGGGATTCTTACTGAACAGATATTTTATAAGAAGAGCCGAAGATGCTGGGGAACTGGAGGATCCTGTTTTCCCACGTGTGCAGCAGCAGCTTCCTTTTGCTCTGGATCCTCGTCGGCTTGAATGTGGAGGAGGTGGCGGGGTCCCAGCAAGGGATCCCTCTGTCAGTGTGAGTGAGAAGCTCTGCAACTTTGTTTCACATGGAATTAAGTAGGCTAATATGTTGATCCCTTACGGGCAGGAATTGTATTAGCCATTTAAAGAGGTTTAAACAGGTTACAGGAACAGAGCGATTGGGATTTTTTGTGAAAATCTCCATCATCTGATTCTTGTTTGTCTTAAAATGACCACCATGTGGAGTTTAATTTAACCACAGACATCTGTCTGTATTCCCACACACAGGCCATATTACAGTAGGTTTAGCTATTGGTAGAGAGTGACACTATAAGTAGATGGGAACAAGCAATCACACATGTGATTTTAATAAATAAGCAGCATGATTAAAAAAATCACAGAAGGTGGAGTAATTCAAAATGTGACATGTTGATTAAACTGCTGCAGTAAAGAGGTTAAGATATTTAACTCTTATTTGTCTTATTTTGTTATATGGTTGCATTATATACAATCAATAAATAATAATAATAATATAAAGTTATTAAAATATATGGTTCTGCTAAAAACAAGACAAAGCTTTGTATATCTCATGGACTTTAGAGGTACATTTTTAATGGCGCATTTTATCTCAGTTGTTTTTTTATGTCTAACATATTTCAAATTGATGAAGAGCAGGTCATTTTTTTTTACAAACTTTCTGATAACTGTAAATTGTTACAGTTGAAATCACAATTATGCAGGCCTTCACAAGTGCAATCTAATCATTCACAATTGTCTACATATCACAACAATAATGAACTGATAATGATAATTTCTTGATATGTTAGATTGTAACTGCAGCAGATTGGGAGACTTGTTAAATTGCAAAACCTTTTACTCTGGGAAGCTAAAACACTTTAAACACAAGACTATGTAAAATCCAAAATAAATGTCTAAAATGTAAATGTGTACTCAAAAAGTTCATCTCACCCCGATATCATGCCAAAGTTACAAATTTGTGTGTATTTAAACTCTGTGCACATATTCAAAAAGGCTAGATTGTGCACCTATATTTTAAATAATTTTCCTGCAAGGTCTTAAAATGGTCAGTTTAGTTTAAAATATTACAGAAACAATACGATTTTGCAAAACAGTAGAAAATAGAACATCAACTGAGATCTAATTATTCTTAAAAAAAATGTTGTGCTCAGGAAACACCTCTGAGCTGTTTTTGAAAAGTTGGTTCAGCAGATGAGGACAGTTCAACCACCTCATGTAACTACAAATCCTTTATTTTGTAAACATACTTTTATAAATGTAGTTTTCCTTAATTTCTGAATATTTAAATCAGGCCCCATTCTTAAAGCGGCATCTATGTCTTCTGTAGGACGGTTACACGTTCTACATTTTATGTACAGTATTTCGCTGCCACGCTTAGTCATTTACAGTTTAAAAAAGCTCCAATAAGTATAGATCATCAAATGTACAAGCAACCATCTGTCAGGAGAGTGAAGGTCAGGGACACCAGAGCCATGACGATAATCTTTTGACTGATTGGTCAGAAAAAAAGCTAAAAGGAAATGACAGCTGAGGAGAGATTAAAGGCATTTAAAAGCAGCTGGGCCGAGGAGAGGACAAGCAGGTGATAAAGATATGACTGCCGCTCAAACTGAAATCTCATATACTTTGTTAAGAATGGTTTTAAATGTCTTTTTGTAAATAACTTAGATATTATTTCTATTGATTTAATTGAATCACATACCTTATGTAATTCTTTTCACATTTTTAGGCACATTTTTCCACAATACTTGTGAGATTGTTAGCTAAACTCTTATTTGTCTGTTTTGTGTTCTAGCGTGAAGCTCTGGGCTTCGGCATTTGGTGGAGAAATTAAATCCATTTCTGCAAAATATTCTGGATCCCAACTACTGCAAAAGGTATTCTTCTTACGTCCCAGTCTTGTGTGAACATGCATGTTTCCCTTTTGTCTGATAGTCATGTAGTTACACACACTGCATGATATAAAGTATTCCCTCTCTAATGGCTGCAGAGACATTTCGGTGTCTCAGCTGAATGCTGATGCGCTGTTTTAGAGGAGACTCAGGTGCTCTGTGTGTGTGTGTGTGTGTGTGTGTGTGTGTGTGTGTGTGTGTGTGTGTGTGTGTGTGTGTGTGTGTGTGTGTACTTGATACGGCCCATTAACCACGGCTCTGATTCCTCTTTCATCTCATCTCTCCAGTTAACTCTCTGGAGTCAAGAGTTTCAACCTCTGGATATGAATGCGACAAGGAGACAAAGTGTGTGGTTGGTTTCGATAGTGGGTGAGGGGGTGTTGATATGATGAATGAAATCAGTAGAGAACGAGTGATGACTCAGTGCAGTAGATTTCACTTTCTGACCACTTAAAGGCAAAGGTGGGCTCTGTGTTCACAGGCCTCTGGTGAGTCAGGTGGATGAACGGTGAACTTGCTTATAAGGTATTTAATGTGTGTGTAAACTCTCCTTTACAGTCGTGTCTTATGGCATTTTAAAAGGCATTAAATCTCTAATTAATTCTGGTTTCAGCCTTAAATTTTCCCCCTTAATAAGTTAAAGAAATTTTGACTTTGCAAAACAAGAGAAAAGAAAGAAAATACGAAGCGACGGACTGGACGATAAAAACATGCACACAGCCACAAAAAATGTTATCACATTTAACAAGCCCTACATTTAAAAAAGTACACCCTCTCTCTGTGTCAGTTTTATAGACTTGTTTCAACAGACTTTATGATACTTAGACCATGTGAAATATTCAAACACACCATGTATTTATGGCTGCATCATTACATCAAACATAAATATTCTAGAAATCGTGTGCATTATTCCATTTATGCTTCCCCAAAATGCAGCCTGGCGTATTAGGTATATTTAGAAACTCTGCACTAGAATGTGCAGAATGTGTAGAAAGTTGTATTTAGTTCTGTGGATCTGAGAAAAAAAGCTTGGACTTACACATAACATGAGCTTGTAACAGTAGACGCACAAGAAGCTCTGTGGGTTGAAGAGGTTAAACCCTGATAAAGGGTTATGTACGTGCAAAGCATACCGCAAACATATACAGTAGGTTACCAACACTTTAGGTTCTAGCCAAACTAAATAATGGCATTTTAAGAAGGTTATACTCAAATGTCTCAGGTCTCTTTTCTGTCTAAACAGCAGTTAAATTTTTTTTTTACTTGGGGTTGAACATAATGCATGAGTTTAAATCCTGAGTTTTGTAGAACACACTACAATACAGTCATAAATAAAACCGTATCTAAAATGTCCTGTTTTAGTTTTTCTATTTCAGCTGGTTGACTTAGTTCTTCTGTATGTTATGAGGCTGTAGTTTGTGGTACAAGTTGAAATGAACTGCATTTTATTGATAGGTGTTTTCAATACTGTGTCAGTCACATTTTATATATACAGTATGAAAGAACAAAAATGTTGGAGTCACCTTTATAATCATGCATTTCAATTAAAGAACACCACAAACTTCAGGCTAAAAAATTACAACAGATTTTAGTCTCTCTGACAACTGAGTTTAATTTTCAGAGTTGATTTATTACAGGACTACATGGGACAGCTGTTTCTATTTTTCTGGTCACTCGGTGGACATGGCATCCATTTAACTCATATACAGTATAAATCCGGTATAGACCATTATCAACTGGGACACTGTGATCTATTAGCCTGGAAATCCAGACCCAAATCCGAAAGATTAAGGGTCTGGCAATGAGTAATGAAAATGGCCCAACTCGAGGGGCTGCACCAAGCATGCATTTGAAAATCTTACTCCACACAATTGGATAACACTACGACCATTCACAACAATACATGGGGTGACGTATCCAGAGCGTACCCATACGCTTAGCTAACAGTGGAGCTGACTGGTAGATTAAATTCTTGCCGTATCTGGCGGTCAAAACAGCCAAAACATCCTTCTTGCAAAGGAACGATTCAAGCGCCGTCTTCTGTTACTCTTTTAGATAAAAAGTCAAGTCTAACTCGTTCATTGTAGCGGCCAAAGCCGTTTCAAACTGGTGTTCATCCATAGCCATCTTGCAATGTTTACTAATGACTTTGACGTCGCAGCGCTGTCGTCTTGCCTCTGGCCTGCCTATATCAGATACACCGATGTGATTGGTGCAGCACGGCTACAAGGGCATAGTTAATGAGCATCATTACTGAATGCCAGAGTGACTCACTGAGCAAATTCAAATTGTGCTCTCGCGAGAACTTTGGATTTCCAGGGTAGTAGTCTATAACAATTCTTTACTTTCTTCCTGTAGGTTAAGTTACTAGAGTCCCCGTCATACTTGTTAACCCTCTGCATTTGACCCATCCTCACTATTTTAGGAGCTGTGGGCTATCACAGCGCCGCGTCCGGGGACCAACTCCAGTTCTGAGGCCAGTGCCTCGGTCAAGGGCAATAGCAGGATTAATCCTAAAAACGCTGCATGTCTTGGAGCGTGGGAGGAAAGAGGAGGAACCAGAGGAAGTCCACGCAAACATGGAGAGAGCGTTCAAACTGCATATAGAAAGCGGCTCCTGGGTCCAAACCTAGGACCTACTTGCTCTGAGGTGACAGTTCCTTAATGTAAGATAAGATTTAAAGTTCAAACGTGTATTGGAAGCTGAAGCACGGTCCTTCCATTTGTTACCAAATATGTATTTCATCTTTGTACAAAAACATTTTGCAATATGCCCTGCAGATTTGTTCCCTTTTTTGTGTGTATGTAAGCACTTTGCTTGTGTTCCTGTTCATGGAGGCATGTCTGGAGAGAGCTGTGCCGAGCCAGTCAGCATAAAGCAGTGAGCTGTGAGGGAACTGACGGGTCGTTAGGGACTGGTCATTAAGGCTGATCATTAGATGCTTTTATGGTGAATTACCCGATTTCACCAAGATTTTCTGCAAAGGGGGAAACATTGGGGATCTTCAGGCTACCGGCCTCACTCCTGCATTGGTCATTACTCTAATCAATAATCATGATCAGTGCTTTTGATGGATGGGGCTCAACCTTCTCTTGATGACTAGAGTAGTGTGAGGGAGGAGGAGGGGGGACTGGGGGACTGTTGGACTTGGGGTGCTGAGGCGAGGAGGACAGGCGTGAAATGAACTGTTCTGCTCCACTGCGAGCCCACACTCTTCCTTTCAGTAGGTAATTTGTCGCCTCATGTACTGGGGCGTGTGTGTGTGTGTGTGTGTGTGTGTGTGTGTGTGTGTGTGTTTGTGTTTTTGTGTGTGTCATGTTTGAATGTGTCCTACGAGCCTAACATGGCCTGTGTTTAGTTTTAGATAAGGTTATTGGAAGTGCGTGTGATGTAGCTGAACAGTGTGAGAGCATCAGGTTTTTGTTTTTATTTGGTGTGTGTTTGTGTGTGTATGTGTATGTGTGTGTGTGTGTGTGTGTGTGTGTGTGTGTGTGTGTGTGTGTGTGTGTGTGTGTGTGTGTGTGTGTGCGTGTGTGCGTTCGTGCCCAGGTGTGGGATTATGTAATGTTATATTCCTCCGAGCTGTGGCGGGCTTTGTTCTGTATCACTGGAGGTCCTGTGCATCCAGCAGAATCAGCATTATGTGAGGTGTAGTTCATTACCCAGAATTGCCCAAGCTTGACACGTTATTATCTTTCTCCTGTGCTTTGACTCCATTTCAATTACCCTCTTACCATGCATAGCCTTCAGATCCAGCCTGCCCCCCTCCCTCCCTTGGCCACCCTACATGGCCATCTCCAGCCAATCAGAGTTAAAGAAGCAGCATGTGCAGCCAATGACTGAGACGGGATAAAGACTATCAATCATTCTGTGTTGCAGGGAGGGTTTTATCAACCGTTCATCTGAGACTGGCTGCATGCAGCTTGTCAGCCAACATGTGAAGGCTTATAAGCCTTGTTCAACAATTCCCCACCTCTCTGGAGTGTGATGCAGTGAATTGTTTTAAAATGTTGCAGAACCACACACAGAAAGAGATAATTATCTTAATGTTTTTTTCTTGTCTTATTAAGTGGACATTTAAGGCACTCCTAATGGGTTAATCAACCATGTGAGCTCAATACGTGTTTCAGTATGTTTTCCTGCAGCCATGTTTACAGTCGTCCCCTCTGTCAATGCCACACTTTGGTTTCTGGTTATTTTCAGAAATATAAAGACTTTGAAAAGTCAGTCAGAGTGGAGGAAATTGATGGTGTAAAACTGGTCAAAAACCTGGCTGTGAAGATGGAGGAAGTTTTCCGGAAAAAAGCGGAGGCCACCAGGGTAGGTACAATATTAAATATCTTTATAAAAAGCCTTTTATGTTTCTGGAATATTCTGCTTTGCAATCAATAACTCTACTTTTAATGAAAAATTATTAGAGTAAAGTTATTGCTTTTGTTAACATAATAAGGTTTAAATAGAAGAACACTGTGTGTGTGTGTGTGTGTGTGTGTGTGTGTGTGTGTGTGTGTGTGTGTGTGTGCGCGCGCACACCCACACACACACACACACACACACACACACACAGTGTTCTTAATGTTACAGGGGGTAATGTAATGTTTCTTAGAAAATATGAATAAATATGGGGAGAGGGTCTTGGTTTCTTCGCCCACCTCCCCACCACAATAGGCCTAATTTTTTTTTTTACAGTCCCTAAATTGAGCAGATTATTCACTTGGAAAAGCAGACTAGGCTACTGTTCAAAAACCAAATCTGTACTTAATGTAAATGTAACAGGTCCGTCTGGAATATGGTCTTGTATGGCCTGAGCTGTTGTCAGCCTCACAGCAGCAGCCTGTCTGCGACCTCAGCGCAGATGAGCTTGTAACCATTTTAATGCTGCACCTCGCAGGGACTGCTGGGTATTGATAACGTTTATCTCCCCCCGCCTGATCCCATGTGTGCGACAATTTATGACAGTTCAGCCTATAAATTACACGAATAGTAAAGCGCTTAATTTAATTTAACATAATTTGGTTCCCTGAGATGCATCAACATATTATGGTGTTTTTTTTGTTTTGTTTTTTAAAGAATACAAAGCAGAAATTTGGACGTTGTAATAACCAGCACATGTGTGATAAATCATAATCGGATGACGTCGTCGCTTTTCTTCAAATTGAAATCAGAGTTTAAAAATGATGCAGTGACCTCAATAAAGCGGCGGAGGTCGGGTGTCTGGCTCCTGCAGGTACAAGAGCTACCAAGAGTAGCCTAAATCAGAAAACATAATATTTATTTCATGATGTTTTTTATTAGCCAACTGCTGACGACATGAAATCTCACCATGAGGTCAATTGAATTTGGTCACCACCGCCCCAGTTGTGTTTATATGGCAGTTATTTTGACACATGTGACGGATGTTAATTACCTGCTTGGCTCCGAAGGCGAGAGTGACCGTGACGTTTAGGTGGCGTTTCCCCCGGAAACACAGAGCCAAGCACATTTTCCAGAATCAAATTATTACAGAAGCTATCGCTGCTATACACGGCATGAGATCCCGCTCTTACCTGCCTCCATCAATCATTTCACAGCTGCACTCCACAGTAGTGCCCTACATTTTATGCATATTGTTGTCCAAAATACCTCAAGGATTGCAAATGAGGGAGAGACTAACAGTTCTGTCATCATATTTTATTATTACAATTTAAAACCAAAGCTGGACATGGATTTTATCCAAACATTAATCTAAAGCCTGGCAATGGCCCTCGGTCATGTTGCTCTTCAATGGAATGACATGTGTTGAGGTTTGGAAATATGAGTGGCAGAGTAACGTGCAAACAGCAAGTTTGAGAAATACAGAGAGCAGCAGAGTGTAGAAAAACTTCTGGGAATGACTTAGAAGGCTTTGGGGAAATCTCAAAGGATAGTGTATATTTCCTAATGTAAATATGCATGTTTTGTATAGGAATTTGGTCGTTTAATATATTAGGCTACATTGTATGTAGCTCTATTCTTAACCAACGTTTTTTTTCTCCTCTCAGCGGCTGGTGGAGGCAGCAGAAGAAGCGCACCATCAGCATGAGGATAATCCCGACCTGCAGGTGAGGTTTGTCCCGGACCAAAGAAAAGAAAAGAATAGAAAAGAGGAACGTAATTATTAAAAATGTGGTGTGTCATTGTGTTAGACCAGAATGAATCATTTTTAGTTGAGCTGGGGAGGAGCGGCTGCAAGGTGAGAGAAGGGTAATAGGCCCTAAAAGTCTTTAATTACGTTGGCTTCGTCCTTCGCACTGATGTCTTGTCAGCGGTTTGATACATAATGCTTCTTTGATAAGCAATGCCGCACATATTGAAGGCTGCAGCGCCATGCTGTCATCACTCACACTGATTGTGAAAGCGTAATCGTAGCTCAAAGGCTATCTGTAGGCCTGCTGCAGCGCCTTTAGGTTCAGTAGACTACAGTAACCGAATAACTGTAATACAGTAGGCTATTAGGGATCCAGTGTCCTGATGTTGCGTGCAGAATTAAAGGCTGTGTTGTGTATTTTATTTATTTATTAGTAGAAACATTTCTCAGGAGATACTGGACTCAGTCTGTGTGGCTAAAGCAGAGAGAAAAATGGGAGAGAGAAGTCGGCCTGCATTGTTTCTAGTTTAAATCGTATTTTACGCTCATATGCTCAGACTCTGTTCAGGACATTATTTAGCGGCTCTCACTGCGGATTTCCAGCTCGCACTGAGCTTCTTCGGTGTCTGCAGAGGGAATGCAGTATTTCTGTCGTTTGTTAGTTCTCTCTCTCTCTCTCTCTCTCTCTCTCTCTCTCTCTCTCTCTCTCTCTCTCTCTCTCTCTCTCTCTCTCTCTCTCCCTGTGTGTGGACAAAGATAAATGAAACTCTTTTGCGCGGCGCATTGTTTCACTTTCGTGGCTCTAGATTGGAAACCCACTCGAGCAACAAACCACTGAAATAACGACAGCACTTTACAGTTAATAGTACCATTTACATCATAGGAATACATTTCAGTCGCCTTGTTCCCTGCCCCTTTCTCTGTTGTTCACACAGCCCGAACAAGACAGATTGTAGCCTACTTTTAAACATTTTCAATAAAAATTACGACTGCTATTCTAATAGTAAAGGGAAAAAATATATATTCGTTTTCACCATTATCCTTGAAAATAGTTTGCCTATAGACTTTAATATGGCTTTGGCCCTCTAAAGCAGATTGCTTCCAAAAACACATTTTACTGAAGGATGTAGCCTACTGTATGTATGGGACTCGTTTCATTAGATATTTTTGATTACATTATTATATTTGGGCTATTATTTCTGTAAGAAGACAAGGTTTCCATTTTCTCCATAGACAGTTTGGTATCTCTTACTCTCAAACTAGTAATCCTTAAATCAAACAATATGGACTCCACAAATACATAGAACCCCAGGTATTAATTCAATTCTTTATATTATTTTTGCTGAAATATTTAAATAATATTTTTGTAAACTTGACATGATTTTATGATAGTTTCATTGGCTTTTTTTTATAGTTTGCCATAGACAAATATCTATCTCTATTAAGCATTTATGTGCTTTTATAAATTAAATGAAAACTAAATTGTGTATACTTTTGATAAGTCCAAGCTATTTGAATGCTTTATATTCAGGCAATTGACATACAGCACAGGCCTATCACAGAGATTTCATCTTAAAGGCCATAAAAAATAATAAGGAAAATTCAATATCCACCTGCGATAATGATGTGATGTCATGATATTACTCCTTGTGGCATCATTTAGTCAGCCTCGCCTCCCCTGACACTGCACATTTTTCACGCACCATTTCACTGACCACAATGAGATAAGCCGCCTGCTCTTATCTCAGCTTCTTTGTGTCAGGGCAGTCGGGTGTTTTGCATTGACCCGAGCGTAGTCTGTGGTTCAAGGGTGTGCAGATCAGGTCTGACGGAGCAACAGAAACTTGGCTCTCAGAAATTGTATTATACTGTAAAGTGTCTTTGGTTTAATGTTTGCTAACAGAGCTTTTGCTTTCAACTTTAAACATTTATGTTGGCCTATGAAAAAAGCCTCTAATTGATTTTTGAAAATCAGGAACATTTAGAAAATAATGAAACAGTTAAACAACTTCAACAGTTTTCATTAAATGCTCTTTGTGTGCTTTAAAGGTTTCTTTAATCTGACTGCCAAAACCTTGTCGAGTTAAAGGCCGAAATTCTGCTTTTGTGATTGCCCCTGAAATATTTGAAGCATATGTAAAAAGACAAAAACATATTGTTTAATTTAAGAATCCTTGTTTATTGTGTATTTCATATTTTTTACATGATCAAATTAAAATGAAAGGGAGAGATGGATTTAAAAAAATGCTAAAATCCACATGATTTTAGCTGTTGTTATGATAGTTTCTAAGGATCATAAAAAAAACGGTTTGGCCAAAAAACACTGTTACAAAATGATGCTATAGAATAACACTCTAATTGATTCATATAGTAAAGTGTACAGTGTATTTGGCTCATATGCTGCATGTATTGTATTGATCACACATTACTGTAACTTATCTTAAACAACACGTCTACTTGGACAATGTGATCTGTAACATCAGGGAAGTTTCTGAGCAAATTAGTTTTGACTCTATGAAGCTGTTAGTTATAACAACGGCAGTACGAGTCAGGGCCTGTTAAACCTTCAGTGCTTATTGGGACCCACCATCTCCAGATATTGGAGTGTGGGTACACAGTAAGTCCCAGCAGCCCATAATGGAGGGCAGATCGCTGCGGCAGGGCCTACAGCTAACTGCAGTGGTGTAGAGTCAGCGGGGCATCTCAGAGAGCTGCAGTGTCCCATGGCCTGCTCTACAGTAATAACCCTGGTGGTTAACGTGCCTCTCTACAGCACTATAAGTTCTGCTGAGGGTGCAGGTTTCTCTCCCCTGCTGCTCCCCCTCTGCAGCAACACCCCCCATCACCACCCCCGCCCTGCCGCAGCTCGTCAGAGAGCTGCTCAGGCGTGGTATGAGCTGTCAGGGACTGCTTGATGGTGATGCCCGCGCGGCCTCCCTCGAGTGTGATGCTGTAGAGTCCATCACCCATCTCCTCCTCCTCCCCCCTCTTTCTTTCTCTCTCTCTCTCTCTCTCTCTCTCTCTCTCGCTCTCTCTCTCTCTATCTGTCTCTCTCTCTCTCTCTCTTAGTGCAGCCAATAAGGACCACAGGCCACAGAGAGGCCGCTCAGACAGGATAGTCTTTCTTCTTGGTGAAGGACAGGACAGACAAACTGTTGGGTTTCACTTAAGGGAGGACAGACCTTTCACTGGCAGTCATGAAGTCCTCTTTGCACGTCCAGGGCCTTCTTAGACCTCAGTGACGAGTGACAATTACAATGGTTGCACATTTTGATATACTAAGAACATTGAAAAACTGAGCTGAACTGAACTGAAGAAAAAAAAAAATCTGCACACACTCACTTGTTATTATGTTTAATTAAAAGAATGTGTATTAATTATGAGTTTCAGTAGCTTTGGTGGTACAGCAGATTAATTTATCCCCGCTTTCTCCAGTCCGTGTGTCCAAGCGTCCTTGCAAGACACTGAACCCAAATTGCTCCCAAATAGTGTGTGCATGTGGCGGAAATAATTTAGAACAAAAGCCTCTTCCAAATCAATGCAATGTAAAAAAACATAATTCATTCATTCATTAATTACAATATTTCCACGTTGTGAGAAGCCAGCATGTATTTTTTAACCATTTACACCTTATTTTTCTGGTTGTATTGTGACACTTGTTTTATTTCACATTTGGCAGTCTTTTTTACTTCTCTGTGACCTTATTATCAGCTTATAATGCTAATAGGACAGATGTAGAAAGAAACGCATGTTATTGTGCATTTGATTAATAATCTGTGAAAAATACTTAAATTCCTATACGCACACTGAAACTGTTTTTGGTTACTGTAATTGTTCTTGCTGTCTATACTGGCCATGAAGAGATGGGGGACAAAATCAGTACCAGATTCCATCTTTGTGGTATTATCCATCCGCCGCTGCAACACTGTCAGGGGAGAGAATTTATACTAATAAGACTGTAACTTTGGAAGATACTCAATTCAGACTGCTCAGAGTTTGTCTTCGAGTAAACTTTAGAATGCACTTTTTGCACAGACCAAGGACTGTGGATTTTCTCCCCCATCACATACATTGAAATCCCATTAGGAAGAGATCTCTTGATGGCCAGAACTGACAGCTTTTAAAATACATATGGGAATGTGAGTATTGTTTTGTAAGATAGATTTGTAAAAATGTGAACCTATACTTTAAGTATTAGTATCACCACTGCTTTTAAACATTTGGGTATTCACTCTTTTTCTCAGTATGAGTACTTCAATGCCGTGCTGATCAATGAAGTGGACGAGGAGGGCAATAACGTAGAGCTGGGAGGAGAGTTCCTCCTGGAGCCCAACGACCATTTCAATAACCTATCAGTCAACCTGAGCCTCAGTGTGGTGCAGGTGCCCACCAACATGTACAACAAAGGTGAGAGCTCAGCCTGCACACAAGGATTATGTGAGTGTTATTTACCTACTGTGAGCTGATTAATGGGGAGGAGAAGAGAAGGGAGGAAAGTAAGTGGTGAAAATGAGAAATGGTAGCTGAAGCTGTATCAGTGTCACAGGCTGGGAGAAGTGGAGTTAAGGGATCAATAACAGTCCAGACATAAAGGGAAAGCAACTGCAGACCCTTCAAAGAGACTGGAAAGATTGCCGAGAGGGGGTGTGTTGCTTCTTGTTTTTTAACGGAGTGTGTCACCTCTTCCTGTGTATTGCCAGGGCTGCTTTTGTTTGGTTATAATGGACTCCCCATAACTCTGTTCACAGCACAAAGGCAGGCTCGTCCAGCAGGAGGAGGGGAGGGGATGATTTAGTCACAGGCATTGTAACTCCTTCAGGGGAGTCAATAAGGGACAAAGGTCAACCGTGCACTCGGTAATGATGACCAGGATGATTACTATTATCACCATTTCATTTACTTGTTTCTCTCCCTCCTCAGATCCTGACATAGTGAACGGAGTGTACTGGTCCGAGGCTCTGAATAAAGTATTTGTAGATAATTTTGAAAGAGACCCAACACTAATCTGGCAGTACTTTGGGAGCGCCAAGGGTTTCTTCAGGCAGTACCCTGGTGAGTGCTGTAACTCTGTCAGTCCGTCTGTGTGCGTGTGTGTGTGTGTGTGTGTGTGTGTGTGTGTGTGTGTGTGTATGTGTGTGTGTGTGTGTGTGTGTGTGTGTGTGTGTGTGTGTGTGTGTGTGTGTGTGTGTGTGTGTGTGTGGAAAAGAAAGGCTTGTCTCAAGGGAGCCATCAGCCATCAGCGCACGAAAAAACCCCAAAAAAAAACAGATCAGAACAAATGATTTAGAATTACTAAAAGGGTAATTTGGCTAATGTTGTAATTTTACAGACCATCAGAGAGGATGCATATATACAGGCTGTAATTAATCAGAATTTGGTGGTGTAGGTCTACAGTCGTACTGAGCGCGGCTGCTGGATCCAACCAAACTTATCAGACTGTTACAATTATATGAAACAGGCGGTCGGCTCACTGCAGTGCTGGAGTGAAGCTACAGAGATGAGCTACAGCTGATGATAATCTAATACAGATATGGACTCTGTATGTTTAATGTATCAGGAGAAATTCATAAAAAAAGAGATTTCTTTCACCAGTGTTTTGTGACACCCTTTTATTCATCATTAACATGTTATTTGAGAATCAAACTTCACTGAACTCTTCTTGGTTTCTTGTTTTGGTCATACTCTATGCAATATCCAAAGAGTGAAAACATTAATAAAGATATAGCCCCCAGTATGTAGGTTATACTGTAGGCAGTGTTCCTCAAGTACTACCTAAGTACCACTTTGAGGTACACATACTTTACTGGAGTACTTCCATTTTATGCTGCTTTATATTGCAATATTGAATATTGCACTTTTCACAGTTACCTTTCATATTAAGATTTTACATCCAAACATCAGTTTATAAAATATGATGCATTTTGATAGATTTAAAAGCAGTTTAAATGTTTAGTTTTGATTAACTACATCAAGGTACCACCTACATGTTAAAACCCCTCAAATCTGAAGTATTTCCCTAAATCATTAATATGCATGACTAAATAAGCACTTTGAAAAACATATTCTCTTAATATTTATTAAAGCTTTAGTGCGTAACTTTTTGATATTAATGAATGTCCGTTACATTCAAGCCATTGCCAAATGAGTTGCTACAAAGCTAGTTAAGACTATCAGCTCCACACAACGCTCTCTGTATTTCTCAGTATGGCTGTGTTCAGAAGATTCTGTCGTCCGGTGACTTTCCCGCGCAGAAGCTCGAGTGAAGATAATTACCTCTTCTGAAGAGTCCATCATGTTTTTTTAATCCTCGTGTCCTCCTTGCATATTAGCAACTGTGTGGAGGAGGGGTGGGGCCGCGTGTGCGATCACGGAAGGCTTGTATCATGTGGATGCGCCGACAGTGTTGTTGTCTTCTTCTTACTTAGAATTCCTCATGGGGAATACAGAAACTACGCACTACAGCTTTAAGAATTTAACATCCACTTCATCAGGACTGTGTGGGTGCGGTTTTATCAGATTTGATTAACAGTGCTGGCAACGTGAGCAAACAACCCACCATCTGTCATCAGATATTGATTCCAGTGTTGTTAAATCCTGATTGGTGCTCAGAAGTATGTGAACCACCTGTTTTCATCTGAGACCCGCCCACTTCAAACCAGTGAAAAGACAAGAGATAAAAAACAGGTATACAGAAAGGTGAAGTTATCAAAATATTTCTAACTTTTGCAGAAAATGTCATCTCCATGTAGTACATTTACATAGTAAAAAAGGGGATTGAGAAAACGGATACATACGTTGATACTATTGAAACATTTACTTTTGATACTTTGGGAAAAAGACATACATTTATTTTTATAGTGTGGTATTGTTATATATAAACTTTATTTAAGACCCAGGGGGATCCATATTACAATAAAAAAGTATAACATAAACATAACATAACATAAAATACAAAAATACAAAACCTTCCACAATGTTCAGTGTCTGACATATAGACATGTTCGCCAATGGTTCCACAGTCTGGAAGTAAATCTGACAGAACTGCGTACAGGGTTAGCTAAAACAGTAATCAAGTTATTTTCTGACTCAGATACCCTACACATAAATCTATACATCAGGTTACGTAAAACAGCAGAGCAGGTAGGTACCCCGACACTGAGAAACATATGGCTTGCACTGGAGCTTCTTGGAGCTCTCAGCAGCAGCCTCATGCTGTCATTATAAGCCACTATGAGTTTTCTAATGCTGCCTTGCTTATAACGACACCACAGGTAGGCAGTATACAAAGGTGTACAATAAGCTCTGAAGAGTGAGATCTTCACAGATACAGAGCACATGCTAAACTTACAACACAGCATGTTCACTTGAGCATACAGCTTCCAACGCTGCCTATAGATATTCTTATCATCAGACAGGTCATTTGCAATAATATGGCCCAAATATGTAATCTCACTGCACACCGTAAGTGCAGTGCCAGACAGACAGAAGTCAGGGAAGGTTGACTGTCTGTCTTCTCTACTCCTGATAATCATGATCTTACTCTTTTTGGCATTGTATTTCATATCAAAATCAGCACCATACTGTGTGCATATTCTTAGAAGCTGTTGGAGACCACTTACTTTTACTTAAGTGAAGGATCTTATTACTTCTTCCAACACTGACTAGTACCTCACCCTGAAGTACCTCCCTAGTACCCTGAAGTGCAAATCACAACAGCAAATAGAAAAGCGCAACAGCAAATCATAAAACACAACAGCAAATAGGAAAACACAATGGCAAATATGAAAACACGACAGCAAATAGGAAAACACGACAGCAAATCATAAAACACAACGGCAAATAGGAAAACACGACAGCAAATATGAAAACACGACAGCAAATATGAAAACACGATAACAAATAGGAAAACACTTCAATAAATCATAAAACACAACGGAAAATATGAAAACACAACAGCAAATATGAAAACACAACAGCAAATAGGAAAACACGACAGCAAATAGGAAAACACGACAGCAAACATGAAAACTCGACAGCAAACAGGAAAACACGTCAGCAAATATGAATACACAACAGCAAATATGAAAACACGACAGCAAATAGGAAAACACTTCAACAAATCATAAAACACAACGGCATTAACTTCTACCGGAAAAGGTAGGGCCTATCTAGCAGAGGACGGACCCTCCTGATTGGACAGACAGTTTTCATATTTGCTGTCATGTTTTCCTATTTGTTGTCGTGTTTTCCTATTTGCTGTCGTGTTTTCATATTTGTTGTCGTGTTTTCATATTTGCTGTCGTGTTTTCGTGTTTTCATATTTGCCGTCGTGTTTTCGTATTTGCTGTCGTGTTTTCATATTTGTTGTCGTGTTTTCCTATTTGCTGTCGTGTTTTCATATTTGTTGTCGTGTTTTCCTATTTGCCGTTGTGTTTTATGATTTGTTGAAGTGTTTTCATATTTGCTGTCGTGTTTTCCGATTTGCTGTCGTGTTTTCATATTTGCTGTTGTGTTTTATGATTTGTTGAAGTGTTTTCATATTTGCTGTCGTGTTTTCCTATTTGCCGTTGTGTTTTATGATTTGTTGAAGTGTTTTCATATTTGTTGTCGTGTTTTCCTATTTGCCGTTGTGTTTTATGATTTGTTGAAGTGTTTTCATATTTGCTGTCGTGTTTCCCTATTTTCTGTCGTGTTTTCCTATTTGCCGTTGTGTTTTCCTATTTGGCGTTGTGTTTTATGATTTGCTGTTACGTTTTTCTATTTGTTGTTGTGATTTGCACTTCAGGGCCACCGTAGACTAGGGTTCTTGTTCAATACATCCAAAACAAAATTAATGGTCACCAATTTGCAAGCCAAAGCCTTTTAAACATAAAGCATTGTTAGTAACCTCCCTTTGAATGTGTTCATTTTTTGTGGTAATTTTAATGCCTACAGTAAGCTTCGTACATACAACAGCACAGCCGACACTGTACAGTATAACAACAGATACAATTATGAACCTGAAAATTATCATAATATGAGCACTTTAATTGACTTCCTATTCCTTCTATTTCACAGGAGTAAAGTGGCATCCAGATGAACATGGTGTCATTGGCTTTGACTGTAGAAACAGGAAGTGGTAAGCCTCTACATACTTAGTCTATATCCACGACGTTCCACTTCCGGGATTGCTCCGGTCCCGCAGGAAATTCTGCCAGATGCATGTCTTTTCGTCCGATGTCCCGTTTCCTTCTGCTTCTTTGTGTTGGAATTTTAAACTCCGGTCGATTTATGAGGAGTATGGTTAGATCTCTGCAAGGTAAATCCAGGCAGCTACTGTAGCTAAACTCTCTATCCAATCTGAGTTTTCTCTTGCACGACTAAAACAACTTTTGAACATACATATATTCCACCAAAACAAGTTCCTTCCAGAGGCTATTTTGCAGCGACACCGTGGCTCCGTGCGGAGCTTAGCGGTGCCCATGACGATTGTGATTGTTTTCAAGAAATGCAAATAAACCAGAGCACGTTTTTCTACCATCTAGCCAGACCAGGCTTGTGTGGACTAGCCAGACCCTCCTCCGCAGCATGTGGAGGAAGGTCTGGCAAAGCGAGACTACTACATACTAGACTAAATTTATTGCTATTGTTTTTTTTCTTATTTTGCAACAAGGTATCAAAATGTGTAATTTAACATATTTTCATATTTCAGGTACATTCAGGCAGCAACATCTCCGAAAGATGTCGTTATCTTAGTCGATGTTAGTGGAAGCATGAAAGGACTGAGGCTGACCATCGCCAGGCAGACTGTCTCCTCCATATTAGATACACTTGGAGAGGACGACTTCTTCAACATCATTGCAGTAAGTTTTAGTTTAGTCATTTACAGTTTATGTCCTATATCTGTGTCTATTCCTGTCTATTATTTTAACAAAATAGTTTTTACTGAAGTATTTCAGATAATTGGAGCTCATTCTTCCATGAAAAATACTAATCTGTAATTTGCATTTCCACAGTATAATCAGGAGATCCACTATGTGGAGCCTTGTTTGAATGGCACGCTGATCCGAGCCGACAGAACCAATAAAGACGTGAGTCGCAATCAAACTGACATGTAATGAATACAGTATATCGGATCAGGTTAATTCCTGTGATTAATGTTTAAAACCTTTCTTTTCCACTTTTATCGTTATCTGTTAGCATTTCCGCGAACATCTGGACAAGCTGTTTGCCAAAGGGATTGGGCTGCTGGGTGACGCTCTGGCCGAAGCGTTCACAATCCTGAGTGATGTAAGTTCCAGTACAGTAAACCTCTCTGTATCTGTGACTGTCAGTTTAATAGCGATGCTGTGAAAACACAAATCTTCCCAGTCTATATTCCACTGAAATGATGTATCACAAAGCAGACCAATTCAATTATTTTTTACTGTTTACTGATTATGTGACAATGCTGTTAAGTATTCATGAGTTATCACAAAATTATCCATTTATTTATTGATTCCTTTGATGGAATAATAATGTATTTGTGCACAGATATCACAAATGCACGTCATTTTCATTTAACTGAAGGGCTCCACATGATCAGAACATTAGGAAAAATTTTATTTTACAAGCCACATTTTTTTTCAGTGACAGGAAGTGTTCGAGTACAACCTCATGTTCTCAGCTAATCATAAAAAGTAGCACACTCCATTCATATATATTTAAGCGTTTGGGAGGTGTGTCGCCTGTCGAAACGCTCCAGCGCTATCCCTGTTCCGCCCTCCAAACACAGACACATCTATTCTGCATCATGATTAATGGCTCTAATTAATGTCGATGATTAATAACGTGGCTGATTGGAACACAAAGCAGATAAGGCCAGGAGCCACACCGCACTCCTTTTATCTCCCTGTATTCAGGCGAGCTTTGGCTGCATCGCTGAAGCTGAGGGACTGCAGCTTTTACCTCTGCATTTGTCAGATTAATTAAAGCCCTGCAATGAATATGGTAATCAGGTAGCAAGTAGCCTACTACTGAAATGCATTGTTACACCACTGCCCAGTGAATGAAATCAGAATACAGCCTATCGTAGACCAAATCAAAAAGAAACTTGCTTCACTTGAAGAGCACTGCACCATTTTCATAAGAGCAGTGTTGAGATACAAAAAAGCAACGTCTCACCCTCTCACAGGCGGCTGATATAAGAGAATCACAAAATGTGTAATAAAATATCCCCAACATCCCCCTGGTTGGATTGTTATAGAACAAGATAATTGATGTATCTCTCAAACAACTAGGACTTGGGGTTGATTAGATTGTATCAGCATCAACTACTTCATGATTCCTGTTATTGATTATGTCTTTTATCATTAACATTTAGATTTACTAATTCCTATTTACTTTCAATACTGAAAGAAATGTCATTTTATACATTCAATGCATTTTGGAGGTGTTGAAAAAAGGAAAAGAAACGCAGGGTGGACACCAGCTGAAGGAAGAAAGAAAAGGAGGAGGTTAATAACATACTGTAGCCCAGGGAAGCTAGATGAGCTGCAACCCTCCATTGTCAGCCAGTTGCCTCTTGAGCTTGATGAAGAGAGCCCACTCACGGCAAGAGGGATGTCACACACTGGACTGCCTCTTGCACAGAAGCCATTTTGACATCTTAAAGGTCCAGTGTGTAACGTTTTTAGTTGTTCATTATCAAAATCTGTGTTGCCCGTTCACAAACTTGTAATGGGTACATGTAAGGGACATACAGGATATACTGCTCCGCCTTTCGCGTTTTCGCTGTCACATGATAAACTCACAGGTGCTGCTAATGGGTATCGTGGCTTCCCGGCCCCGGCAAGTTTGAAGAAGGAAACATGGAGGACCACACGTATTCAAAATCCAAATTTCAGGAACAGGAGTGTTCTTCTTCGCCCAGAAAAAGAAAAAGGATATTGAAAAGAGCAAGAGACCAGCGTTATCAGATGGTGTAAATAATTAAATTAATGACGATTGAATTCCATCTAGCTGCTTCAGTTTTTAGGGTCCTGGTACTGTGCATGCTGGCTAACTGTCACTGATTACTGGGACATGTAATGGAACAGAGCCATCGTTAATGTCATTAATAACAGCTGTGCTTTCACTACCGTGACAAGTCAAACTCTTTCATTATATCAAAACATTGTGGCTGATTATCTTACTTTAGAGTTATTTATTTATATTTATATAATGGAACATGGAAATTATAGACTACAATCAAACATGTTCTAATTTTGGACATTTGTTTATTGTGTCATGCATATACAAGTGCCCAGCCAATCTGAAATTTTAAGACCCTCAACAATATGGTTGTCATCTGATTTTCTCAAGAGAGGCCTCCTGATGCTCCACCTGTGTGATTTGAGAGTAGCGGTGCTCAGCAGTTTTCATCCTGTGTGATCGTGTCACTACATCCTCCTTGTTCTCTACGTTACAAGTCAATGAACCACTTAATTACTGCGATGCATCTTCTGGCATCAGAATAAAGTGTACCACACTCAGGTTTATTTACCAAGACATTATCTGTATTTTATTGACTGATGGCTGCACAGCTGCCATATCAGACATCATCATCATCATCATCATCATCATCATCATCATATACAGTGGAAACAGACAGCTCTGTTTGTTTAATGTTTAAATAACAACCCATACTGTATATTATTTGTGTTGTGAATTTATATCTTCATGTGTTTTCTCTCTTTCTGCAGTTTAATCAGACTGGACATGGCAGTCTGTGCAGCCAGGCCATAATGCTTGTGACTGACGGGGCGACTGAAATGTATGACGACGTTTTTGAGAAGTACAATTGGCCAGAAAGAAAGGTGAGTCTCTCTCTTTCTTTCTTTCCCTTTCTCCGCTGTTCCTCACAGTGCCTAATGTTCAATGTTAACCATGTCCTTTTTAAAAACATTCTGCTTGCTCTGCACTTTTGTTCCAGTTGGGATAGATGTACATGTGAATACTTTATGCCAGCTGGAGCTCCTGTCCTGACGTTATGAGGAATTGGTTTCTTACTTCATCATCACTCATAACTCTATAATTTACAACCCATGTCAATATGATGATTTTCAACATGTTGACGCGTTACAGAGCAATATTTCCCCCCACATAGAATAATACATGGGGAATAAACTGCTTTCAAGGGTAGAGTGTGTACAGTGCAAGCAGCTCAGTCTCAAAGGCTCTGGTCTTCATCCCCTCACTGCTGTGCTCTCCCTACTTTTCTTCCTGGACTCAGGAAAAATCTTTTGTTAGCCTTCCATTGTAAGACTAAAATGCAATTGAAATGGAATGGACTGCTGTGCCACTCACAAAGCGATAAAACAACAGCTCAGGGGTGGTTGTTCAGTCCTATCAAGCATATGTGTGTTGGCAGTGTTTGGCAGGATATTTGGCAGGAGACCCCATCCCCCCTCATACACCCTCAGGGCCGCTATATGGCAGCCATTCACTGTTTTCTATATGCTTCATGCTTAGCAAAGCATCTGGAGCCAATGAGCCGTGCAGGTTTGGCAAAGTGTCACACAGCGTTCTTTAAAAGGACAGTGGAACATGCCCTCATGCCAAACCCCCAACAAAAGAAAAAAAAATGAACTGCAGAGAAACAAAAAAAAAGCCATAACTTACTGTTAAAGAACTGACAAAGATGGACTGAAAAAGGTAAAGAATGAAAAAAAAAAGAGCTGGAAAAGCAGCTTAATGCTCAGTGCTTTCACATGAGGGTGTAAAAACATGCAGCTATACTTCTTACACCAAAGCCTGATAGAATCAGGACAGGAAGATAAAGTCCTAAGGAGACACATCACTTTGCATGTTTTTTCAATCCTTCCATCTTTGAAACTGTCGACATCTATGTGTCCTCTGCACAGGTGCGAATATTCCCGTACCTGATTGGACGAGAGTCTGCATTTGCTGATAACCTCAAATGGATGGCTTGTGCCAACAAAGGTTTGGGACTTTTTGACAAACACTTCTCAAGACAGCGAGTGTCGAGTATAGGCTGATGTGGTGCTCCTGTGGAGCAATGTGATGATGGTTGAGGATGTGAGGGTCTCCGTGTGGTTTGGCCGTGTATGCGTATGTTATGTGTGTGTGTGTGTGTGTGTGTGTGTGTGTGTGTGTGTGTGTGTGTGTGTGTGTGTGTGTGTGTGTGTGTGTGTGTGCATGCATGTGTGTATGTGCTGGCTCAGACTCTTTCTGCCAAGAGGCAATGAAGTGGCACTTGGGGGGGGTCAGAGGTCAATCCGCTCTAATCCCTCTTCCTGTCAGAGTGTCTCCCCCTTGGCTGCTCGCTGCTGATGGCTCCCACGTGTCAACGCTCTGGATGAGTGCCCTCTGGAAGGGAAAGTCACAGGCAGGAAAACAGAAAAAAGGAAAGCCCCAAAAATCCTACCCCATACATACCCCCAATGGGGAATAACCTTACATGTCCAATATGAAGCATTGTCAGCAACAGCAGGAGCTGACACAAGTCAAGTGACTCCCGTGTCAGTGTAAACTGTAATGTCAGGGAAATTAGCAGCAAATTACGAAATGTTGTTAAGGGGTAAGTGCTTTGGGGAAACTTGGACACATGACTTCTGTATTTCTAAAATCCTAGCTACAGCCCTGTTTGCTGATAGTACTTTTGTTTAAGTTTCAGATGCAGGACTAAACATTGCTGATCATATACTTCTTTTTTTTTTACCACTGGATATCAGTTTTAAATATGTTTATGTGTTGTCTTAAATAGTCAGAATACATGTAGGACTACACATTATGTATGCTGTGCCTCATTTTAGGCTAATATGTGTTTAATTTCAGGATATTTCAGTCAGATCTCCACCTTAGCAGACGTTCAGGAGAACGTGATGAGGTATCTTCACGTCATGAGCCGCCCGAAGGTTATTGACCACGAGCATGACACAGTGTGGACTGAAGCTTACGTGGACAGTGCTGTGAGTGTGTTACAGTGCTTTACTTCAAGTTATTAGTTCTCATTCCCAATTTACATTTGTATATGAGTGAGTATATAAGTGAGACTGCATGCATGTGTGTGTCCAGTGCAGCAAAATGCTTTGATTCCACTTTTAGGGGCTATAGTTTCTGATAGTTGCAGGAGCCACGTTATTTTGTCCATTCCTGTGCCGTACAGTAAGCATGCACACGTGTGGGTCTGCTTTCTCATCATTACTCTTCATGCTGCTGGAATGATTCCTCATTATGAGGTTCATTAATCTGCATTGGTCTCCCCCCCTCTGTCGTACATCTGCGTCCACAAAGTCAATGCACAATGTGAAGGCTTTAATCCACTGAACAATTCAATCTTTATGCGTCTTTTCTTTCATTTCAGCTTTCCCAGGCTCATAAGGTAAATATCTACATGTGATGTTTGCGTGCTCGCAGGTAGAATCATGTTAATAAAAAAAATGTGTTGTCTTATCATAAAAGATTTGAACAGATGCTGTAGGAAGTAGTTCTGAACTAGCATCAGAAAGGAGATCACAGGCAGGTTATGAAAGGTTTCCACTGGGACTCAAATTTGAGTCATGTTGTATAAAGAAGTGACCTGAGAGGTTAAATAGCTGCTTATTGCCCCTACTTTTCAACATTATGCTTTTTTTTTAAATTTTCTTAGGAAGTTTAAAGTGAGGAGAGGCTCTCTGAGGCGCAGGAGCAGTAGAGGAGCATTTATTGTACTTCTCTCCAGTATGGAGACAATGAGCATGCATACACTAAAACACAGACACATACACAGACACAGACACACACACACACACACACACACACACACACACACACACACACACACACACACACACACACACACACACACACACACACACACACACACACACACACACACACTCACAGAAGGGTTGGGAGATTGTCCTCTGGAGTGTGTGCTCTTGTATCTCAGCCTCAGACACACCATTCATCATTCTGTGGATCATTGCATTTTATCTCCTAATGCCCATAATAAAACTGACATTGGAGGGGAGACCAAGAAAGGGAGAGGGGTGGGGGGGAATGTGGTTAGGCGTCTGTGGCTTTACCTGACCTATGTGTGTGTGTGTGTGTGTGTGTGTGTGTGTGTGTGTGTGTGTGTGTGTGTGTGTGTGTGTGTGTGTGTGTGTGTGTGGGGACTGAAGCAGTCCAGTTTCTACTTCAATTGTGTGATGAATTGAAGGACCCACCATTCTTCATTTTGTCAAGCTAGATAGTACACACTGCAGTTCACGGCTTGTTTGCTTCATATGCATGCACATACACAAATGAACATCAACTACGCACGCACACACACACACACACACACACACACACACACACACACACACACACACACACACACACACAAACAGGGCCATAGGCACACTCAGCTGTGTCAACTCACGAGGTGAGGGAATAGCAGACCTACTTTAACAGCGCTCATGTGCTTAATAATGTCAGCCTTCATCCTACTGAACTGACCCCACGTGAGACTCACTCAGTTCTTGTTTGACAACTGAAAGGCTGCGACCAGGATCCTGTATGATTCTGCAGGAATTCATGTGGATGCGGCTTTTAACAGATTCTGTCTGTTGTTTGTGTTCCCTACTACTGAATTTGTAGCCACATTTGGCTTCATTAGTGTCAAGTCCTGAAGCTGTTATTCCCTGCTGAATAACCCATGCTCTCTCTTTAATATTTGGACATTTTAAATTGAATTTCATGTCAATTAGGCTGCCTCTTCACTGGTAATTAGCTACTGTACTATGTGAAAAAAAAGTTGTCAGAAGTCAAGTGCTTTTTCACCCAGTAACATTGATTAACATTTCCATGGCAGCTGTTCTTTTTCTTTTAAATTTTACATTCTTATATGATTGAGTCTAGACAACGTTTTGTTTATGAATACAATTATTGTTTTAACATCATTAATATAATTTCTTCTGTAGTAGTTGCTGCAGTAGCAAAAGGACAAAATATATCATCTTTGTTCTGTAGGTATAATAATACAGTTTAAATGTGTCTTTCTCTGTGCAGTTTTTGCTTTTGACTAATGCTTACCAACCTGATGAGAGAACACGCTGACACCACTCTCAATGGGACTGCTCAGCTCAAATAGCAGCATTCAACAAACAGAAATTCCTTCTTTTTTTCAGTTGAAAAACAAAGCAGGCCCAAGTCTGATGACTACAGTAGCCATGCCTGTCTTCAGCACAAAGAATGAAACGGTAAGTGAGCGAGTCATTGACTCACATGACTCTAGAAATAAGTACATTTACTCAAGTACTGTATTTAAGTACAATTTTGACATACTTTACTTGAGTATTTGCATTTTTTTCTACTTTCTACTTCATTACATTTCATGTTGTACTTTTTACTCCTACGTTTATATAATATATGCATATTTACCTATCTAACTTATCTAAAGTTACTTCTTACTTTTCAGATTAAGATTTTACAAAAAAAGATATGATAAGATTATTAAATTAAATACATTGTTAAAGAATAAATGAATGGCTCCCAACCCTTTTGGCTTGTGACCCTTTACAAATAAGTCTTGCTGGGGCTTATTGTCACATTTCAAATGTCTTTTAGTTGTTAGCAGTTCCAACAAAGAGACATTTCCCCTCTAAACTTCTCATTTGGTTTCATTTAAATAACTCTCCAAGGCCCAAAGAGGTACAATTAATTAATATTTCACAAAACGTAGAGTATGGAAAAAAATGATTATAAATTTGATTTACTAAAACGTTTTACTTTTAACTTTTTGACTAAACTACCTTACAGTATATGGAGTGGTTAAAACTAGCTACCCCTTGATCAGTTGCAACAGTAAAATGCTGCTTACAGATTGATGAATTGGTATTTTCTAATAATGTCATATACAATAACATCAGTGTTTTTTATGTAATGAGAACTTTTACTTTTAAATCTTTACGTTTTGCTGATAATACTTCTGTACTTTTACTCACTTAAGTAGGATTTTGAATTCAGGACTTTTGCTTGTATGGATTATTTTTACGTTGTGGTATTGGTACTTGGATCTGAGTACTTCTTCCACCACTGCTAAGTAATTATTCATGCAAATTTCCTCTAAAGTTGTGTATGTGTGTTTTGAATCTCTTCATGCAGAAGAACCAGGGTATTTTGTTGGGGGTCGTAGGAACAGACATCCCTCTGCAGGAGCTGATGAAGCTCATCCCTAAACATATGGTACAATCAGCTGTGATCTTCTTGTACTTTTGCTTTGAATAAAAAAATATGTATTAATATTAATTAAGTAATTTTTTTTTTTCTTCTCTGTATCTCATGTTGTGTCTCTAGTTAGGAATCCATGGGTACGCATTTTCTATCACAAACAATGGCTACGTCCTGACTCATCCGGACCTCAGGCCTTTGGTAACTCAGTTTCTTAACGTTACTTTTACACCAGAACAGTCTCACAGCATTCCCTGACTTTACCATGTTTTTCTTTTTGTTTTGTCCATGCAATTGTATACATAATGGAAATGATGAACTGAAAGCCTCCATTATTGAGGGCACACAGAGACAAATGTGTTATCTAGTTAGGAGGCTAAATGGACTCGTATAGTCTGTAATCCCCACCTTTTCCTTTGATGTATGCATGCAGGGATAAAGGCCACTCATAGGGCTGGCCGGCCTGAGATTTCCCAGAGGTAACTTAACACTCGCTGGCAGAGACCACAGCCGCTCGCATTGGGACCGTTGGTTCCTCAGGAGCTATGGCTGTGCTAATGGGTCTGTGTGTGCCAGTGTTAGTGCTGTTCCTCTCTGTGCAACGGTGTGTGTGTGTGTGTGTGTGTGTGTGTGTGTGTGTGTGTGTGTGTTGGTCTTTTGTGGTTTTTTGTGGTTTTTTGTGAGCGTCTCTTTGTGGCTAAAACTGTGCTGTGGTTGTATCATTGACTTGTTTCTTGTGGACCAGACGACATACACTAGCAGAGTTTGACATGTACAGTTTAATGCATCAATGTAGACTTGTTTAAGCTTGGAATTCCTATCAATCATGTTAATGATTTTAATTTACCTGACAGTGGTGTTAATTTCACAGACGATTTGTTAAATAATTACACAACAAAACCTCCATAACAAGGCTTGATAAATAAGATCATACAGCAAGTCTTCATGTTGACACTGAAACACAAAAGACAGATTACAGTGACACCTTTCTGAATAGATTTATTTCTTTAATATCACGCTCATAGATTTAAAAATTGTGTGTCACATGCAGATTTCACAAATGGGTCAAGCTAGAGTAGCAGACATGCTTAAGCCGTGGTCTGTCAAAATAAAATTAATTGATCATTAAATTGTGTATATTGTGTTTCTTTGTGCAGTATCAGGGCAGTCAGAAGAGGAGGAAGCCCAACTACAGCAGTGTGGATCTCTCTGAGGTGGAATGGGAAGACAAAGATGATTTTGTACGTGTTAAACCCCTAAAAACCAATGTTCTATGGAAAGACAGGTCATTATTCAGTCGACAATATGAAACAATAGATGTACTTTGGACTACATGCAACATTGTGTGACTGCAACTGACACAATGCTTTGATTTCACATTGTTACTGGACTGCATGTCCATTAGTTAGTTTGTACAGTAAATTATCTATTATTTCAAATAGATTTAGGCAAAATGCCAGCCACATCCAGGCTGCTGGATCACTGATCCAGCCTCGACTTCTCTGCTCCATGTGCCTCTTTGTGTGCTTTATCTTTCAGCTACGCAACGCTATGGTGAACAGGAGGACAGGGACTTTCTCTATGGAGGTGAAGAAGACGGTGGATAGAGGGGTGAGGCTGCAGATAAAGATGTCTCTCTATCAGATAAGGCTTGTTCTCTCCATTGTCTCGAGACTCAAGGTGTAAATCTCATCTGCACTTCTTTTCTGCTCTTTTAGCGGCGTGTCCTGAAGATGCACAATGACTACTACTTCACTGACATCAAAGGAACACCATTCAGGTGGAGAAAATAAAGTTTCATTACATTCCTAAAACAACTTTCTGTCCGTTTATGTCTTGGTTACAGTTAAATGTTGATTTTCTCCACTGTCTGCATCTCCAGTGTCGGAGTGGCTCTCTCCAGAGGTCAGGGAAAGTACTTCTTCCGAGGAAATGTCTCAGTTGAAGCCGGTATGTCACTCCAACTCTGTCATTTACTCCGTAAATACAGTGAGATGCATTTCACTCTGACTTGCTTGTTTGAGAGGGCTTATTGTATTAGTCTACCCAAGCTGGCATTGCTGAAGCGTTACTGACTTGTGTTTTTCAGGGCTCCGTGATCTGGAACAGCCAGATGTCGCTCTGGCAAATGAATGGTAACACTGGGGTTATGGGAGCGGGCATTCATGCGTTATGTAGGTTATCCCTCTGTGATCATCACACAGTGAGGCCTGTGATGTAACAGTGTGGCTCTGTTTGGACCACAGGACTTACTGCAACACAGAGGAGCAGCACGAGCACCGTCACCTGACCCAGATTCAAGCCATCAAGCTCTTCATGATGGGCCGCAGACCACACCTCAGATGTAAGAGACATCTGAGTCACACCTAAATAAACTACACTACATGGATCCTGTTTTATCGCTGATCAAATTCTAATTCTAATATGAATGAATATAATACACAAAAAAATGTATTGTTACAAAAGAGATGGATGTTTTAGGTTTTTGAACAACACTCTGCAGGTGACAGAGAGCTGATCCAGGAGGTGTTATTTGATGCTGTGGTCACTGCTCCACTGGAGGCCTACTGGACTGGACTGGCCCTCAACAAGTCAGAGTAAGAACATTTTTGGTACCACTTTTCAAGTCATTAATGTTTTCTAATAAGCCATCAGTAAATGTTTGTAGGTCATCAGCATTCATAAATGTTTGCAAGTCATAAATGAAATGTTCTTACAATAATCCTTCAAGTCTGCTATGTAAATGGTAATAATAAGTTGTCATGATCAAGTAGACAAAAAAAACAGCCAAAGGGATTTTTTACAAGCTGGCAACCCAAAATGATTCTTATGAATGCCGTATAACTGATTTATAAGGCATTAATAACCATTACAAAGGCATTCGTTACATATCCTTTATATGCCTTTTTAGAAAGTGGCACCCACATTTGTTTACAGAAACTCTATAACTATATCTCTTTACCATTAATGATACTTACATACACATTACGTACATTGAAATAACTGTTAGTCGCTTTATTGTTACCTTCTTAAAGCAACCTCAGTGTAAGAGATGGGCTTAATCTTCCAAGTCTAGTCTTCCAAAAGTTACTGCCTTTTTGATATCAAATTACCCAGACACAGTTTCCTTGCTGTGCACTGGTGGACGGAGGCTAACACAAAGAGAACTTTGGGTGATATATGATATTAGGAAGGGGTGTTTTTTCACAGACAGAATGAACAGGAGAAAACAATCACAGTGACAAAAACTGTGTGGACATGTGAGTGCTATTTTAAGACAAACTTGTGAAAAATTTGAACTTATCCTTTTAAACTCTGAATCCTATTATAATGTCCTGGTATACATATTAATGTGACGTTGTCAGTCTTCAAATGTACGTTTGATGTGTATGTGTCATATAAGGCTTTACAGTATAACTAGAGTTTATTATCATTTTAGATTCATCTTTTTTTATTGTTTTATTTTTTTTTGGGCTTTTCCGCCTTTAATGGATAGGACAGCTAGGTGAGAAAGGGGAGAGAGAGGGGGAAGACATGCAGGAAATTATCACAGGTCGGATTCAAAACCTGGACCTATGCGTCGAGGCATAAACCTCTATGTTTATGTGCGCCTGCTCTACCCACTGAGCAAACCCGGCCACTTAGATTAATCTTTTGAATATAAAATAATAAAAGTTTGAGAAGAACTCATTTAATGTGGTATTTTGAGAGCCATATCAGCTGCGTCAAGACCTTTCCTCTATTCACCATTCAGTTTAATCAGCAGCAGATCTGACTCACACTGTATACATTTATAAATATTCCACACCATAAATTCAAAAGTAAAACCCAAATTACATGTGGCATTGTACAATTGTGTTTAGACTTTTCAGTCAGGAATGTTCAGGGAAAGCACTCAGAAAGAATGTACAGATGTGTTATACTGCTTCTGCATATACCCACAGGAACTCAGACAAAGGAGTGGAGATTGCTTTCCTGGGTACACGCACCGGCCTGTCGAGGACCAACCTGTTTGTACCTGCCGATCAGCTCTCCAATCAGTGAGTCCCGCTGCTCAACATCGCTCTAATTATACTTACAGCACGAGGCGAGGCTGTGATTGTGCTTGATAAATCTAATCTTTTTCTCTTCGCCTCACTTTCATTATGTGTGCTTCCTCAGAGATTTCCTGACAGCTGAGGACAAGGAGGGTGTGTTTAATGCTGATCACTTCCCACTGTGGTACAAGAGAGCTGCAGAGCAGGTCCCCGGCACATTTCTCTACTCCATACCCTTCAGCACAGGTATGCAGAACAGAACCAGAGATAGAGATAGAAGCTCAAGTGTGCAGTTCAAAATAAAAGTTCCCTGTGCCGCACAAAGAAAGTAAGTTTATCTGCCTATTGCTGCTAAATAATCTGCATCTTACATGTACGTTATATAAGAACATCTTAATTATTGAGTGCAGCAAATATATAAATTATTTTTCTGGAAGTCCGTCTGGTTGCTTTGGTCATTCAGTATTTTAATATCTTAATCAGTCTTTCTCTATGTCCCTCTTTCTGTTATGGATTGTGGTTTTTACTGGTTTCCACTGATAGGATGTGCAGCACAGCTCACCTCCCTTACAGCTTTTATGCAGTTAATGTGGCCCACGCTCTGTCTGCTCGCAGAGGATGGAGAATTCAGCTTCACTCTACGGGACATTTACCACCTTTCCTCTGTAAATGATGACTGCATCCACTCATAACATGAAATGTTCCCATCACAGCACCCATTTCAGAATTTTTAGAGTCATCTGGCTGTAGTAAAAGCTCTGACTGGACATTACTGTAATGAAATAGACTGGTACTGCGGTTTCTTTTGAGCCTGCCAAATCAGGCTGCTGAGTAAAGGGCACCATCTAGTGACCAGAAAGTGTAAGTTTATTCTCTGCTCTCCTTTCTAGCTTTAGAAAATAAGAGTGTGGTTTTGGCCAGCACAGCAATTCAGCTCCTCGATGATAGAAAGTCTCCAATTGTTGCAGGTAACAACCTTTAACCCATTTATCATATCATTATTATCTTCATGTTAAGACTTCCTTTTGGATATGATGCAGTATCTCATGTGCTTGGTCTTGGTGCTCAGCTGTGGGGATCCAGATGAAGCTTGAATTCTTTCAGAGGAAGTTCTGGACTGCCTGCAGACAGGTAGCTACACATCATCATCTACTGCAGCATGTTTTACAACAACATGAGCTCCCTGAATAGGTGTGAAGCTTAATTACTTTGTTTTGTGCTCAGTGTACAGCTCTGGATGGAAAATGTAGCATTAGCTGTGATAACGCGGTAAGAACAGTCACATAACTCTGGCTCTTTGAATTTTTTTGTCAGGTTGTTTTGTTAACATACAGTAATGTTTTATTTGCCCTTCTGACAGGACATTAACTGTTATCTCATTGACAACAATGGCTTCATTCTTGTCACAGAAGAGCAATCTCAGGTACGGTGTGCATGTGTGTGTGTATGCATGTTTACATCTATAAAACAAAGGTTGAAATAATGGAAACACCTAAACACATGCCTTTACCTTAACTGCTCCAATGTTTTCCCGCAAGTCGTGAATGTGTATAGCGCAACACTGAGTCGTAAATCCAAATAGGATAGCTGAAGGCCTTTGCATTTTGCACTTCAGAACATCCCAGAGAGATTCAATAATGTTTAGATGTGATAATATAACACACTGACTCCTACAAGATGGCTTCCTATACTGTAACAGCAGCCCTGAAATAAAAAAGCAGTTTCTCTGCTGATGCAATTTGTGAAGTTTTGAAACAAAAAAAAACCTTGAATCACAACTTACTTAGTTACGAGATTAAGTCTTTTCATTGGATGTTCCTATTATTTTGTCCACCCAGTGTATGTGTAAAGTTATGTGCCTGTGTGCTTTGACATAACTTCTATCTCAGACAGGGCTCTTCTTTGGGGAGGTGGAGGGTGCTGTTATGAACAAACTTCTCCAAATGGGGTCATTTAAAAGGTCTGAGACACAACATAACATTTCCCTGAGCCCTGAACTGATACATTTAACCTGACTTTAAAATCATGTTGTTACAAACGTCATATTTGATTATGTGGTTATGACAGCGTGTGCTGCTCGGTTTGTGTTGCAGGATCATGCTGTATGATTACCAGGCCCTTTGCAAAGACTACGCTGGGAGCAGCGACTGTGCACGCACTTTGTCAGATGTAAGACACAACATCAGCTGGTAGATTTATAGATAGACAACAGACGCAATACTTTTATCATCTGCGGTTCACTACTGTAGGCTACATCTACATTTGTGTGACCTGAGTTAAAACCATCGTAGCATAGACCTCGAAACCTCTCTCAGAGTTTGTGGTCGACGCTGTTTGCTCTCTGGTGGAACATCGGGAGAGAGCACAGTCTCGAAATGAACTTCGACATTTAAACAAACTCAAACATTTTTTTCATTTCATTTCACGTTCGAACATAATATGCTTTTCTCTCTCTTTTAGCCCTTCACTGTTGTTAAGTGGCTCCTGACTGAACTTGTCATGTAAGAATAACACAAAAACATGTATGATGTACACAATGTGGTAATAAAGGTATATTGATTAATAAGAGTTAGTATTTGAAAAGAACAAAATGTTGAAGGATGGAGGTTTAAGTTGATAATCATCATCTTTTAATAAACATTTTAAAACATATTTTCACTTATAAATGCATTTACATATTACATCCTATCAACTGTGTACTAATATTACTTCATAACCCAGCATGTCAACCAGTAACAAGATACAATGGTTAATACTTATATATTGTGCTATGAATAAAAAAAGAATTAATTCTCTCATTAACTATACCCTTTTAATAAAGACATTAACTATTGAATAATGTGTATCCTTGTGTTAACTGATATTAATTCAAATGTTCTCATAACTGTCACTGGAAACATTTGTTTTAATATGATTTTTGTGTTTTTTTCTCTTAAGTTTTCTGCTCGAATTTAACCTGTACAGCTGGTGGAATGTGGATCTTTCAGTTAAAGGTAACTGTAGTTAACCATCATTACAGGCGTGTACTGTATGTGTTAGAGAGAGAGTATGAGAAGGAAACTGGAAACCCTCTCTGTTCATCTGTTGTTTTGTTAACATGCTGCAGTTAAATTAAATTTGCTTTGTCACACATTCAGCTCAGAGATCTCGGGGTAAAACCATGATGGTGCCGTGTGATACAGAATACCCCGCCTTTGTCTCCGAACGCACCATCAAAGAAACAACAGGCAACATTGACTGTGAGGGCTGTATCAGGTACTGCTTCAGGCCAATGTAAACACAGTGAATCATGTAATAATCATCGCTTTTCCTAACAATATCTATCGTAGTATCGATATAGTAGATGTTCGGTCTGCTACTATTCATATTGTTTCAATTCCTGTCTCTGTTTGGGCTGCAGATCTTTTGTCATACAGCAGATTCCCAGCAGCAACCTATTCATGGTTGTTGTGGACAATAAGTGTGACTGCAGCAGTTCTCTTCCAGTAACCATGGATCCCATCGAGATCATGTATATCCTTTCGAGATGTAACACAGATGCAGAAAGTAGATCCTAAGAATATTTGTACAGCTACTTACTGTGAGAATTATGTTATTTCTTCCTTAGGATTCAATGTGTTTATGTTGGTGAAGCGCTGAATTTATAAGCACGTTCTGTTCATTTATTTACATCCTTGACGCCTTTGAACACAACGAGTCACTTAAATGTGACAGACTGAAGTTTCAGAAGGACAGAAAAAAGCCTGAATCATGCCATCCTTTCCACCCTGAGGTATGAGGACATGTGTTTGTCTGCATACAAGCAGTAGGCGATTTGAGGGGAGATGAGGGGGGATGCCATCTGCCTTGTTAGCAATATAGACCTTTCATGGCAGACATGTTGACATGTCATAGTAGGAAAAGCAGAGGTGTATTCAAAACCATTGATGACGGCTGCATTCCACTTAGGAGAGGCCCTGGTGTTGTGCATGCTGACTCACTGAAATAGTTTACTGGGACACTTGATGGAATTGAGCCATCGTTAAGGTTATCAATTTCAGCTGTGCTTTTCCTACTATGACAAGTCAAAATATCTGCTGTTAAAAAGGTCCATTGTTAAAAAGAAGTCCAACGGGCCAAGTAGTCAGACAGTCGTACTGGTTTTAAATAAACCCTGAGGTTAGCAAACTTATTTGGATGAAACAAGAAGGTGAATGGTAAAATGATTACCCGGCGTTTATAGACCAACTTACTGCTTCAACTGTAGCCGTACCAAACGTGCACAGTTTACTTTTGCAATGAGGGATTATTAACAATATTACAGGTGTGTTTCCTTTCGTTTTTACCTCAAAATAAAGCGGTTTAGATAAATTAGCTTAACTGTTTGCTTGTTTACAACCTCTACGAAACATTACGGAAATCCCACCTTGTTCAACAACAAACGTTTACATCTATTAGCATCAACTACTGTCTTTGCCGGAAAAAAATCACACAGTACAGTATATCCACCCTGTTAACATTCAACATCATACCCTGAACAGCTTCATCTGTATCACCCATGACTGTGTCTTCTACAGGAAAATGCCATGGAGTGTGGTTCAGCAACACGCCTCTCCAGCCCTCTAACAGCAGCTCTGCTCCCTCTGATAGCAGCGACCATCAGCAGGTGACCATTAGCAGCAGAACTGCACATCAGTAAGGACTAAATCAACGAGAAGATGCTTATAAACACATAGAGAACATGGCCAATCAGAAATGAATTTGCTCATACCTCTGCAACAGGCAGCGCTCTACTAAGAAAAAAAATCTCTATCTGTAGCACTGAGACTCTCATCCATTAATGCAGAAAACATAAGCGATGTGGTGCAGCAAAAGAAAATGAGAATTATGGGAGTGCTTGGTGACTTTGCTCTGAATACTGCAGATTATGCCACTGACAGTTTGTCATAGTGTTCTGAATGAGTGCTGAAATAAGAGAAAGAAATACAGTATGTCAACAGTAAAAAAAAGCATTTTGCTGGGTTTTTTTGCTAAGGATGATAGTACTGTAAGAAATCATATGTTTTTTGTGAGAGTGAAAAAAAAATGAAGGCTAATGTAAAAGTCTGCAGAATGTAAAATGCACTTGTGTCATATGTGAAAAGAATGCAGAGCGGTCTATATTTTGGCAGTAAATTGCTAAAAAAGAGTTGACAGTGCCGTCATAGTTTTCTTTCTTCAAATATTTTATTTTGTAACTAATTGTTTTTAGTGTCTGTAATAATACAGATCATGTAAAATAGCTGTGAGACAACGGAAAAATTCAAACTTGCTTTAATTTGCCAGTTTTTCCTTGTTTATTTGCAGAAGACATTTCAGACGAGCTAAAGATGCATGAAGAAGATCACAGAATGTTACACTGATATAACCAGCCATAATTTGTCAAGGTTACCACATACTCTTGACCCCATGTTTAAGAAAGCTGATGAATAAACAGAAAGAAATATTTTCCTTTCTTTATTTAGCCCTTGTGTTATTTCCGTGTGTGTGTGTGTGTGTGTGTGTGTGTGTGTGTGTGTGTGTGTGTGTGTGTGTGTGTGTGTGTGTGTGATATGTAAATGAACAATACAAAGCATTACAAGGTATGGTATTATTGGGAGGCCGTGGGCATACAGTGTGTACAGTATCAGTAAGTTAAAAAATATGACCAACATTAAACAGAAAACACATTAGAAAACAAAACAATTACAAACACTAGTGACCTTTCGTTTTAATTATATATGAGTAAAACTAAATACATGTTTAATCTTGATCTAAAATAAAGCTAAATTGAAATGCAGTTTGGAAACCAAGCTGTGCTTTGTACATCATAAACCTCAACTTTACAAGTGCATCCAACTGGAAAACTTGGAAACTTTTGTAAAAGTTTGGTTCAGTCTTAAACAGCAGTTTGGTTGATCTGATAAAAAGACATTACAATTGTTTAACATTAGTCTGGAATATACCACTCAACTTTAAACACAAGGTTTACATTTTTACAATTCTCTAGTCTTTGTGGCTTCTCTTTCTTTATACAGTATAAAACTGTTTCAGTGTGTCTGCACGGTGCTGTACACCATATCCTTCAGGGCTGATGCAGCTGACTCTTCAGCGATGGTGTAGTACGTATGGTATGTGTCAAACTGGGGGAGGGGGAAAGAACGAACTATAACATATAATATATATGGAACATGTATTTATAAATGCCTCTCATGTCAGACTTACATTCTTGTTTTGAGGGTCTTGCCTTTTTACTTCCTCAGAACCTGCTGGTAAGAAAGACACACAAAGTAAGACGATTGTTTCCCACAAAGGGTGGCGTACAATTTTGCTCATATGTGAAAAAGAGTGTTAGACCCGATCAAAGGAAGTTATTTTTGTCTCAGTGCAGTGGTGGTCTCCCAAATGCATGGTTTACTTTCGAGTCTCGCATTGCCAGACCTATCTCCACAGCACTACTTTCAGTTTGAGATGCAGGTCTTGTGAGTTTGTTCTGTCCAAGCTGATGAGTTAAACAATAGTTATTTTAGTAGCTGTGAGCTACGTAAACTCTGTTTAAGTTAGAAAATGAGCTGCGCCAAATATGTCTTGCAAGTGGCAAAAGGGTTTCAAGATCGATCCAAGCCAACAATGTGTGTAAAGGTGTACTTTGTACTTTACTTTGTAAAGGGTAAACTGTGTGGCCAATCTTAACCAAAACGTGTTAGTTCAGACAAAGCACTGAGGCTGCTCTTACATTAGCTGACTGGCATCATCGGTTTCACCATCAGTAGCTTCTTTACCAGTTGTGTGGCATAGCCATTATAACAGGACACTTCTTACTGATATTCTGCTGATAGACTCACTCCAATAACATATACTGCTGCTGCTGCTGCTGCTGCTATGAGCTATATTTGTGGTACTGTAGATTTAATTTAAGTTTAATGCTGCTGGATTCTTTGAGAGCTTTCTTTAAAGAGCACAACCTTTATATAACCATTTGCAATAAATGGCCAATTCCTTGACTAGTGTCTCTGACTGAAGTGGTAGCTTTTATGGTGCTTCTTTTGAGTAGTTGTTTAACCCTCTCAAACTGAATAAATCTTAAGATGCAATGATTGTGAAAATGCAACATATAGAGCTTACATAATTTAATAATCAGAGACAAACAAAAAAATATATAGGGAGGGTTTTAGATTCGTATGTGCACCTCTATATAAAAAAAACTAATTTTGACTTAATATGTATTAGACAAACAAATCAACCTCGTTCTCACCAGTTTTTTTGTTGTACAGAATTGCAGAAACCAGCAAGATGACGCCAACAATGACTCCACAACCAGTCACAACTGCTACAAACTTCAATATCCACGTTTCTGCTTTGCAACAATAGAAGCCATAAACAAGTCAGTTTTGTATCTCACAACATTAACAAAAAGCAGGAAGACATGTTCTGCGGGTGTGCAATATGCACAACTCAAGTTAACTTTGAAAGTTACATACTATTAGATAGTAAGTTACTGTAATAGGTTTTATATGTTAATATCAGAATACAAGGTCCTGTATTCGTGTAAAGAGCTATGTTTAGTGTGAGGCATACTAACCCTCGACCATAAGTGCACAGCAATAAACATCCACAGAAAAGCAAAGCAGGTTGCTTTTTGAGGCAATAATAAAAATGTACCTGTTATTTTATCTCCAGATTCTGGAGTCATAGGAGTACTGGTATATGTTACTTGCAGGCACAAAACATATTGACATCACAACTATTATAATATTTTCTTCCTTTGTACTAGGGGTATAAATATTAAGCAGCACCGCACATTGTTTTTAATGTGCTGCTTAATAACTTTATTTTACTTGAACAATGTTGGCTAACATCTGCACAATAGGAAGGCTAACTTCACATACATATAAGCAACTGCATATCTATCACACACTATCTGAGTAACCAGTCAGCAACCATAACTTGCTTTGTAAAGACACATTGAGTGTACATGTGAATATATTGTATGAACACTTTGTAAAGAGTCAGTTTGAATCATTGAACTGAATAATTCCATCACCTGGTGCTTGTTTCACTGGTGTTAGGTAAGTAGAGGTGGAACTACCAGTGCTACTTGGCATATCAACAGTTTGACCTGGTGAATCAACAAAAGTACATTTCAAAATATTAAATACATTGAAACACGTATGACTTGTATTTAACTAATGTCACACTCATTAAGAGTTCCTTTGACAGGAGTCTACCAGAGTGGAAACGCCACGCCTGCTAACAGTCAGACCTCACGAACTATAAAAACATAAAGATGTTCAAACTAATTCATATTAAATTGCTATGTAATAATATTCAGGACTGCTACCTTAATGTATAAAATGTCCTACCTTTGGTCATACTAAATGTTGGCATTGTGTCATGCTTGACTCTCTTTCCACAATATCTACAGAAAGAGAAGATGGATTTCAGCTGACAAATTTTTCGAGTGTACAAACAAATAAATATTAATGTAGAAATAGAACACCATACAATCTGATACAATCTGTATCACCTGTATCATCGCCCACAGGTGGCATTTTAAAGGGAATGGAGGTTGTTAAATCTGTTTCTTAGACTTAGAATAAGTCTTTACAACACTGGGTTGATAGGAATATTATTTTTTCTTGCAGACTTACAAAATGATGAAGCTCAACTTCTTAGTTATGAGGAATTTCTTAGATCTAAAATCTTTCCTGTCACCCACAAAGAATATCAAACAGCAACAAATGCTATACCTAGTGGAATTCTTCAACTAATGAAGTGTCACTCTGAGAGACAAGAATTGGATCTGACCTTCTTTGTTAATGGAATAAAAGTCATAAATGTACCAATAAACATATAAGGAATTAATTCACACTCATTAAGAGTTCGTTTGACAGGAGTCACCAGAGTGGAAACGCCACGCCTGCTAACAGTCAGACCTCACAAATAAAAACATAAAGATGTTCAAACTAATTCATATTAAATTCAATCCAATTCAAAAAAAAGTACAAAGCAATGATTTTCAAAAAGTATATGAAAGAAGGAGAGCTTTAACAGCTGCACTGTGTTCATTATCGTATGTGTATGAATGTGTGTCCACTCCATCACCTGGTGCTTGTTTCACTGGTGTTAGGTAAGTAGAGGTGGAACTACCAGTGCTACTTGGCATATCAACAGTTTGACCTGGTGAATCAACAAAAGTACATTTCAAAATATTAAATACATTGAAACACGTATGACTTGTATTTAACTAATGTCACACTCATTAAGAGTTCCTTTGACAGGAGTCACCAGAGTGGAAACGCCACGCCTGCTAACAGTCAGACCTCACAAATAAAAACACAAAAATGTTCAAACTAATTCATATTAAATTGCTATGTAATAATATTCAGGACTGCTACCTTAATGTATAAAATGTCCTACCTTTGGTCATACTAAATGTTGGCATTGTCGGAGTCATGCTTGACTCTCTTTCCACAATATCTACAGTAAGAGAAGATGGATTTCAGCTGACAAATTTTTCGAGTGTACAAACAAATAAATATTAATGTAGAAATAGAACACCATACAATCTGATACAATCTGTATCACCTGTATCATCGCCCACAGGTGGCATTTTAAAGGGAATGGAGGTTGTTAAATCTGTTTCTTAGAATTAGAATAAGTCTTTACAACACTGGGTTGATAGGAATATTATTTTTCTTGCAGACTTACAAAATGATGAAGCTCAACTTCTTAGTTATGAGGAATTTCTTAGATCTAAAATCTTTCCTGTCACCCACAAAGAATATCAAACAGCAACAAATGCTATACCTAGTGGAATTCTTCAACTAATGAAGTGTCACTCTGAGAGACAAGAGTTGGATCTGACCTTCTTTGTTAATGGAATAAAAGTCATAAATGTACCAATAAACATATAAGGAATTATTTCTACAGCAAAAAGAAAATAACTCCACGGGGGAAATTAGTTTGGAACTCTTTTTTTCTAACATTCACTGGGAATCAACATGGCTTCTACCGTACACATCTGTTATCCCCAATACATTTTAAGAATACTGCATAATATTGATCCCACTAACAAATTAGTTTCGAGATTTGTGGTTGTGGACAATAAATGGGAATTTTGTAAAATTGAAGAAGAAACTATTGTACATTTATTGTGGGAGTGTCGGTATTCTGTGGAGTTCTGGAAGAAAATTGAAAACTATTTCAATATTCAAAAGAATCACAAAATTAAATTGGAAGCAAACAATGTTATTCTTAATTATGATGTCAAAAACAAAACAATACATAGGATTGTCAATCTATTCATTCTACAAGGGAAATTTCATGTCCATAGAGTTACATTTTCTAAATCTCGGCCAGCTTTTACTCACTTCAGATTTTGAATTTTGAATTTTGAAAAAAAAATACACTCACACTCTCACACTCACAATAATACCATACTTTGTATTGCTTTGTATTGTTCATATACATATTACACACACACACACACACACACACACAAAAACTACCTGCAGCTGTCTTATTTTGAAACGTTATCCTTTTATTATATAGAACCACAGTCTAAAACACATTAAACTGAAATGTAGCTGTGATTGCATGTGTGTGTTGATGTCTTTGCCGACTTACCAGTCAAGCTGTATCCATCACTACGAGGAGACAAAGAGTTGGGTTCACTTCCCAAACTGTAATCACAGCTGGCATCTCTTTGTTGAACTAAACGTAGACGACTCAGCAAATCATCAATTGTGACAGTAAACTGGCAGAACGACTCTTTCTTTGAGGTCTTCTTCCCCGAGATGTTTGTTGTTAGAACTGGACGACTTGCTTCTCCAAAGTATAGGTTACATCTCGTATCAGGATTAGCAGATCCAGGCAGAGAGCAGGTGAAGAGAACGTCGTCACCATAAGAATGGTGAACAGCCATCCGTGGTGTTTGACCTGCAAAAAGATTAATGCAGTCATTAAATAAAATGTGCCATTCTGTGATCAAATACACTGTATTGTAGAAGTGTAGCTGCCCATTAAAGGCGCCCAGAGCAATAGGGGGTTCGGTGCCTTGCTCAATGGCAAACTGGCACCTCTCCACCTACCAGTCCACATTCTGTACTTGATCCTGTGGTATCTGACGATTTACACTTTGACTTAAGATTTGGTATAAGGAGATGCATGAACTTTACCCCACTTGTATTGAAAAACATCTGGAAACTGTTAACATGAACAGAGGGCCCCCCCAAGACAGAAGAGTCCTGTTTTTGGGGGTTATGCCAGATAAAAGGCATTGATTGGTCAGTTCCCTACTCCAATCATATACTTACACATATCACGCCTTATGTTATTACAATGTACAGGATATATACTGGATACACACAAAGAAAAGGCAGAGCGACAATATTTGAAGATTGGGTTGGTCGCCTCTCCGAGCTTCTGCAGATGCTTGTAAATTGATGCTGGAATCTTTGATGTAATAAACCTTTTTATAATCAAGAAACAGTGTCAACGGGAGTTCCTTCTCCACACATCGGCAACGCAGTGCTGCAACTAAATATACAACAAACCGTACCGGGACTTAAACCGGCAACCCTCCGGTTCCCAAGCCAAGTCCCTATGGACTGAGGCACTGCCACCCTCCAAAGACTACACAGGGCTCCAGAATAATTTTTCTTACTAGGGGCACTGAGCCACTAACTGAAAATTTAAGGGGCACATGCAGAAAATGAAGGGGTGCATACCCTAAATCGACCTGCAATGCAATTTTTCACATTTTCCCCATTTTAACCGCATTACTGATAAATGCTTTGGCAATTAATACAGAAACTACAATCTTAGTTCACAGTCATAATTTAATTGAATGGTGCTTAACAAATGCACATTCAGAAATGTAAACAAAGTGTTATTACTGTCAATGTAAAAAAACAAAACTGTTAACATGATAAAGGTAACATTTTATCCCACTGATTACATTTAATGGAAATGGATTTTTTTTGTTGTTCCTTAAAAACACCTGAAATTTGACACCACATCACTGAGTTATCTTGCACTAACACTATATGATAATATATAAAAGAACGATAACAGGAGTCACTCACTGTGTATGGTGATGGAGGATGTATCACTGTATGGAGATTGAGAATTTCTCTCTCCAACCTTTACAGTGTAGTAACATTTCACTTCAACCTCAACAGATGAATTCTTATTTGCCATCTTCAGCAGCTCAGTTCCCTGTCAGTGTCTGCAGACATGAGAAGACGTCGACCGCTTCTCCTTTGTGGAAATAACACTGAGACACGTTACAGGAAGACAGTGATGATGGAGTCTGCACAGTTCAGTGTGACTGAGTCGGGTTTCTGTGATCACTGGTGGATTCACTGTCAGTTTAGGTGGAAGAAGAGCTGAAAAGTAAGCACATGTTGGATCAAATAACTATAAATGTAATGTATTTTCAAAAATAAAATCTGATGATAAATGTATAATAATAGAGGATGCCAATTGAACATTTTCTAAAAAACTCAACATCCACGTTGAAAGCTACTTTGTTGTTTGTGCTGATACATGTCCATGCCATGCAGTGTTCACTCACTGCTGTATGGTGATGGAGGATGTACATCTGTATGGAGATTGAGAATCCCTCCAACCTTTACAGTGTAGTAACATACTCACTTCTAACCTCAGCATGTAAACTTTGATGCGACATCTTCAGCAGCTCAGTTCCTGTCAGTGTCTGCAGACATGAGAAGAGGTTGACCGTTCTTCTACTTAAAGTGTAGAAATAACACTGAGACACAGAAACAGATGATGGAGTCTGACAGTTCAGTGTGACTGTTTCTGTCACTGTGATCACCGCTGGATTCACTGTCAGTTTAGGTGGAAGAAGAGCTGAAAATTTAGAGGTAAACATATGTTATATCAGTTAATAAATAATAACATTATCATCGTAATATACTTGAGAAATTGTGATTTTAATTAAGAAGTATATACAAGCATTGAATTACCAACAGACTATAATAAAGCCAGACTCTATAATAGACACAGTGATAACCGCACAGTTAAACATGAAAGATAACAGATCAGAGACTGACCTTGTGCTTGAACCTCATGAAAGGAATCTGTTGGAAATACGTGTTCACAGTGTAAATAGACTTAATAATGATGTGATAATAATAACTAAATATAATAATAATAATAATAATAATAATAATAATAATAATAATAATAATAATAATCACTAGCCATTAAAAAGATAAAAACAAGAGTGTGGTATAACATGCTGATACATGATGGCTGACATTATATATTAATGTCATGTTTGCTAGAATGAACCTGCATTAGTTTGTATTAGGAATGAAAAAAGGGTTTTACTTACACATGAGGAAGACAAACAGCAGGCGTCCAGCCATGATGAAACTGAATACTAAGAGAGAAGACAGTTGTGTGTCTAGCTCTCAGGAAAACCACAGCTAGCATCAGGCGTGAAACCTTAACAGACAGGCCACAGAAATGCACTCACAGAACAACCTTTTTAGAATACATGTGTTTTATTTATATTGAATCGACCACACTGGAAACCCACAGCTGAAGAAAGATGAGTACGTGTTTTCATAATTTCAGTGTCTTGGTTGATATACAATACATCAGCTCTGTTTCTGCTTTTTCTATATGAATAGATACACAACATCAAGTGTAAACATTGGCTCAATTCATTAAGGTCATCTTAAAACTTATATTCTTGCAAACAGTTGTTATCGATTTATTCTCTTTGCTGTGTTCCCTTTTATTGTGTTATTCTTGTGTTGCATCTTGTTTTGTAATCCATTTTTATTGTTTTCTTTGTATGTGTGTTGTATGACTTTGTGTACATGTATGACTCACTTCACTCCTCTTGTATAAAGCACTTTAGTACAAACATGTGTGGAAGAAAAAGTTATTTCCGGTCCAATAAAGTGGCTAGTTCAGATGAGTTTTATTTACTGTGCAGTGGAGACAGAAGCTCACAAGAAACTGTAGGTTTCTCTCTGACCAGAATGAGTTTTCTGGTCAGGGTTTTATACAAGGTTACAGGAAGCAACAGAATAACAAAAGTTGAGAAGACATTCACTCACAAAACGATCGGAGTAGATTTGCATAGACCCAATACCATCTGCTCCTGAAGTTCACCTTTTGAAATTAATGTTTTTATTATTCAAAGCACTGTGACACATGACACATGTTAACTTCTGTTCATATCAATTCAATGAAGTTACATTACTTGGGGATCATGATGTAAATAGTGCAAACATTAATTAACCTCGAAAACAAAGGAAAAGTGAAAAAATGCAAATAAAACAACAATTGGACATCAAATTAACTTTTGGAGCGCTGTTCACTGTATCTCTGAGGGCTGATGTAGCTGGCATCTCTGAGGTGCTGCTGTTGTCGTTCTATGAAGAGAAACAGACATGACTCTGATGTGCATGTTTGGTTTCTGTCATGCCACAATAACAACTTTTTTTCACATCTGAGAATGCACATTTTAATTTGTACCTATAACGACATGTTATGCTTGTTCCAACATTAAAAATGTTGGCTGAACATGCACCAACAAGAAGCTAATCAAACTGTCTACCTTATGCTACATTCAGGAAGAGAAAAGCAGCTCATGTCTTGGATCCATAGGTGACGATACTGTAAGTTTCATCATAACCAGCCTGTAGACCAGATACGTTTACTTTTTGTTCTAAATGGAAAATAATAGAAACATAGGTTTTGTAAAGAGTGTCTTAATGTCAGAGGAAAGCAAAAGCTTAGTACACATTTCCAAGTTAATGAATTACTCCCCAAACATCTAAATGATGTGAGTGAAAAGTGTGAATCTCAGATTCTGCTGGAAAATATGGCAGTAGCCTTTCTGACCTGCAGTTGTCACTATTACTCTGCTGAATCAGCAACACAGACGTGCTGGTTTTAGATGATGGAGTCTGACAGTTCAGTGTGACTGAGTCTGTCTCGTTGATCACTGGTGGATTCACTGTCAGTTTAGGTGGAACAGATGCTGGAAATGTAGGTATATGTTGGATTAAATAAATGAAAATTGCATTTATTTAAAATAATTCTAATACATTCATAATAGCAGACGATGTCTATTAAGAACCTTCTAACATTTATTTTGAAGACTTGTCCCCCATGCAACTTATAGAGCTTACATAATTTAATAATCAGAGACAAACTAAAAAATATATAGGGAGGGTTTTAGATTCGTATGTGCACCCCTATATAAAAAAAACTAATTTTGACTTAATTTGTATTAGACAAATAAATCAACCTCGTTCTTACCAGTTTTTTTCTTGTAGAGAATTGCAGAAAACAGCAAGATGACGCCAACAATGACTCCACAACCAGTCACAACTGCTACAAACTTCAATATCCACGTTTCTGCTTTGCAACAATAGAAGCCATAAACAAGTCAGTTTTGCTTCTCACAACATTAACAAAAAGCAGGAAGACATGTTCTGCGGGTGTGCAATATGCACAACTCAAGTTAACTTTGAAAGTTACATACTACTAGATAGTAAGTTACTGTAATAGGTTTTAAACCAACCATAAGTGTAAAGCTATTCTCAACATTTATGTACAGGAGCTATTTCTCAACATTTTGCACAAATGACATTACATCTAGTAAGTTACTGTAATAGGTTTTATATGTTAATATCAGAATACAAGGTCCTGTATTTGTGTAAAGAGCTATGTTTAGTGCAAGGCATACTAACCCTCGACCATAAGTGCACAGCAATAAACATCCACAGAAAAGCAAAGCAGGTTGCTTTTTGAGGCAATAATAAAAATGTACCTGTTATTTTATCTCCAGATTCTGGAGTCATAGGAGTACTAGTATATGTTACTTGCAGGCACAAAACATAATGACATCACAACTATTCAGAATCAGAATCAGAAAAGCTTTATTGCCAAGTACGTTTTTTACACATACAAGGAATTTGTTTTGGTGTTGTAGGTGCACGTCACACATTCTCTAAAATAAGTTAAACAAGCAGGTTAAACAGAACAAACAATATATGTATAACTATATGTATATATATATATATATATATATATATATATATATATATATATATATATATATATATACACACACAGAATGTATTAAAAATAAGAGAGTAATAGTTAAGATAAAAAGAGCAGATTAAGTACAGTGGCATGTAGAGCCAGAGGGGGGGTGTGGAGAGAGTTAGGGTGGTTTCCGGGCCTTGTTGATAAGGCTAGAGGCAGAGGGGAAAAAACTGTCCTCGTGACGTGAGGTTTTATTATATTATATATGATTATATATAATGTAATATATGTATTATAATATTTTCTTCCTTTGTACTAGGGGTACAAATGTTAAGCAGCACTGCACATTGTTTTTAATGTGCTGCTTAATAACTTTATTGAACAATGTTGGCTAACATCTGCACAATAGGAAGGCTAACTTCACATACATATAAGCAACTGCATATCTATCACACACTATCTGAGTAACCAGTCAGCAACCATAACTTGCTTTGTAAAGACACATTGAGTGTACATGTGAATATATTGTATGAACACTTTGTAAAGAGTCAGTTTGAATCATTGAACTGAATAATTCCATCACCTGGTGCTTGTTTCACTGGTGTTAGGTAAGTAGAGGTGGAACTACCAGTGCTACTTGGCATATCAACAGTTTGACCTGGTGAATCAACAAAAGTACATTTCAAAATATTAAATACATTGAAACACGTATGACTTGTATTTAACTAATGTCACACTCATTAAGAGCTCGTTTGACAGGAGTCACCAGAGTGGAAACGCCACGCCTGCTAACAGTCAGACCTCACAAATAAAAACACAAAGATGTTCAAACTAATTCATATTAAATTGCTATGTAATAATATTCAGGACTGCTACCTTAATGTATAAAATGTCCTACCTTTGGTCATACTAAATGTTGGCATTGTCGGAGTCATGCTTGACTCTCTTTCCACAATATCTACAGTAAGAGAAGATGGATTTCAGCTGACAAATTTTTCGAGGTGTACAAACAAATAAATATTAATGTAGAAATCCTGATGTGATAGAACACCATACAATCTGATACAATCTGTATCACCTGTATCATCGCCCACAGGTGGCATTTTAAAGGGAATGGAGGTTGTTAAATCTGTTTCTTAGAATTAGAATAAGTCTTTACAACACTGGGTTGATAGGAATATTATTTTTCTTGCAGACTTACAAAATGATGAAGCTCAACTTCTTAGTTATGAGGAATTTCTTAGATCTAAAATCTTTCCTGTCACCCACAAAGAATATCAAACAGCAACAAATGCTATACCTAGTGGAATTCTTCAACTAATGAAGTGTCACTCTGAGAGACAAGAGTTGGATCTGACCTTCTTTGTTAATGGAATAAAAGTCATAAATGTACCAATAAACATATAAGGAATTATTTCTACAGCAAAAAGAAAATAACTCCAAGGGGGAAATTAGTTTGGAACTCTTTTTTTCTAACATTCACTGGGAATCAACATGGCTTCTACCGTACACATCTGTTATCCCCAATACATTTTAAGAATACTGCATAATATTGATCCCACTAACAAATTAGTTTCGAGATTTGTGGCTGTGGACAATAAATGGGAATTTTGTAAAATTGAAGAAGAAACTATTGTACATTTATTGTGGGAGTGTCGGTATTCTCTGGAGTTCTGGAAGAAAATTGAAAACTATTTCAATATTCAAAAGAATCACAAAATTAAATTGGAAGCAAACAATGTTATTCTTAATTATGATGTCAAAAACAAAACAATACATAGGATTGTCAATCTATTCATTCTACAAGGGAAATTTCATGTCCATAGAGTTACATTTTCTAAATCTCGGCCAGCTTTTACTCACTTCAGATTTTGAATTTTGAATTTTGAAAAAAAAAATACACTCACACTCTCACACTCACAATAATACCATACTTTGTATTGCTTTGTATTGTTCATATACATATTACACACACACACACACACACACACACACACACACACACACACACACACACACACACACAAAAACTACCTGCAGCTGTCTTATTTTGAAACGTTATCCTTTTATTATATAGAACCACAGTCTAAAACACATTAAACTGAAATGTAGCTGTGATTGCATGTGTGTGTTGATGTCTTTGCCGACTTACCAGTCAAGCTGTATCCATCACTACGAGGAGACAAAGAGTTGGGTTCACTTCCCAAACTGTAATCACAGCTGGCATCTCTTTGTTGAACTAAACGTAGACGACTCAGCAAATCATCAATTGTGACAGTAAACTGGCAGAACGACTCTTTCTTTGAGGTCTTCTTCCCCGAGATGTTTGTTGTTAGAACTGGACGACTTGCTTCTCCAAAGTATAGGTTACATCTCGTATCAGGATTAGCAGATCCAGGCAGAGAGCAGGTGAAGAGAACGTCGTCACCATAAGAATGGTGAACAGCCATCCGTGGTGTTTGACCTGCAAAAGATTAATGCAGTCATTAAATAAAATGTGCCATTCTGTGATCAAATACACTGTATTGTAGAAGTGTAGCTGCCCATTAAAGGCGCCCAGAGCAATAGGGGGTTCGGTGCCTTGCTCAATGGCAAACTGGCACCTCTCCACCTACCAGTCCACATTCTGTACTTGATCCTGTGGTATCTGACGATTTACACTTTGACTTAAGATTTGGTATAAGGAGATGCATGAACTTTACCCCACTTGTATTGAAAACATCTGGAAACTGTTAACATGAACAGAGGGCCCCCCCAAGACAGAAGAGTCCTGTTTTTGGGGTTATGCCAGATAAAAGGCATTGATTGGTCAGTTCCCTACTCCAATCATATACTTACACATATCACGCCTTATGTTATTACAATGTACAGGATATATACTGGATACACACAAAGAAAAGGCAGAGCGACAATATTTGAAGATTGGGTTGGTCGCCTCTCCGAGCTTCTGCAGATGCTTGTAAATTGATGCTGGAATCTTTGATGTAATAAACCTTTTTATAATCAAGAAACAGTGTCAACGAAGTTCCTTCTCCACACATCGGCAACGCAGTGCTGCAACTAAATATACAACAAACCGTACCGGGACTTAAACCGGCAACCCTCCGGTTCCCAAGCCAAGTCCCTATGGACTGAGGCAATGCCACCCTCCAAAGACTACACAGGGCTCCAGAATAATTTTTCTTACTAGGGGCACTGAGCCACTAACTGAAAATTTAAGGGGCACATGCAGAAAATGAAGGGGTGCATACCCTAAATCGACCTGCAATGCAATTTTTCACATTTTCCCCATTTTAACCGCATTACTGATAAATGCTTTGGCAATTAATACAGAAACTACAATCTTAGTTCACAGTCATAATTTAATTGAATGGTGCTTAACAAATGCACATTCAGAAATGTAAACAAAGTGTTATTACTGTCAATGTAAAAAAACAAAACTGTTAACATGATAAAGGTAACATTTTATCCCACTGATTACATTTAATGGAAATGGATTTTTTTTGTTGTTCCTTAAAAACACCTGAAATTTGACACCACATCACTGAGTTATCTTGCACTAACACTATATGATAATATATAAAAGAACGATAACAGGAGTCACTCACTGTGTATGGTGATGGAGGATGTATCACTGTATGGAGATTGAGAATTTCTCTCTCCAACCTTTACAGTGTAGTAACATTTCACTTCAACCTCAACAGATGAATTCTTATTTGCCATCTTCAGCAGCTCAGTTCCTGTCAGTGTCTGCAGACATGAGAAGACGTCGACCGTTCCTCCTTTGTGGAAATAACACTGAGACACAGAAACAGATGATGGAGTCTGACAGTTCAGTGTGACTGAGTCGGTTTCTGTGATCACTGGTGGATTCACTGTCAGTTTAGGTGGAAGAAGAGCTGAAAAGTAAGCACATGTTGGATCAAATAACTATAAATGTAATGTATTTTCAAAAATAAAATCTGATGATAAATGTATAATAATAGAGGATGCCAATTGAACATTTTCTAAAAAACTCAACATCCACGTTGAAAGCTACTTTGTTGTTTGTGCTGATACATGTCCATAGCCGCAGTGTTCACTCACTGTGTATGGTGATGGAGGATGTGTCACTGTATGGAGATTGAGAATTTCCCTCTCCAACCTTTACAGTGTAGTAACATTTCACTTCAACCTCAACAGATGAATTCTTATTTGCCATCTTCAGCAGCTCAGTTCCTGTCAGTGTCTGCAGACATGAGAAGAGGTTGACCGTTCTTCTACTTAAAGTGTAGAAATAACACTGAGACACAGAAACAGATGATGGAGTCTGACAGTTCAGTGTGACTGAGTCAGTCTCTGTGATCACTGGTGGATTCACTGTCAGTTTAGGTGGAAGAAGAGCTGAAAAGTAAGCACATGTTGGATCAAATAACTGTAAATGTAATGTATTTTCAAAAATAAAATCTGATGATAAATGTATAATAATAGAGGATGCCAATTGAACATTTTCTAAAAAACTCAACATCCACGTTGAAAGCCACTTTGTTGTTTGTGCTGATACATGTCCATAGCCGCAGTGTTCACTCACCCTGTATGGTGATGGAGGATGTGTCACTGTATGGAGATTGAGAATTTCCCTCTCCAACCTTTACAGTGTAAAAACACCTCACTTGAACCTCAGTAGGTAAACTTTGATGCGACATCTTCAGCAGCTCAGTTCCTGTCAGTGTCTGCAGACAAGAGAGGACTCTGACCGTTCCTCCACTTAAAGTGTAGAAATAACACTGAGACACAGAAACAGATGATGGAGTCTGACAGTTCAGTGTGACTGTTTCTGTCACTGTGATCACCGCTGGATTCACTGTCAGTTTAGGTGGAAGAAGAGCTGAAAATTTAGAGGTAAACATATGTTATATCAGTTAATAAATAATAACATTATCATCGTAATATACTTGAGAAATTGTGATTTTAATTAAGAAGTATATACAAGCATTGAATTACCAACAGACTATAATAAAGCCAGACTCTATAATAGACACAGTGATAACAGCACAGTTAAACATGAAAGATAACAGATCAGAGACTGACCTTGTGCTTGAACCTCATGAAAGGAATCTGTTGGAAATACGTGTTCACAGTGTAAATAGACTTAATAATGATGTGATAATAATAACTAAATATAATAATAATAATAATAATAATAATAATAATAATAATCACTAGCCATTAAAAAGATAAAAACAAGAGTGTGGTATAACATGCTGATACATGATGGCTGACATTATATATTAATGTCATGTTTGCTAGAATGAACCTGCATTAGTTTGTATTAGGAATGAAAAAAGGGTTTTACTTACACATGAGGAAGACAAACAGCAGGCGTCCAGCCATGATGAAACTGAATACTAAGAGAGAAGACAGTTGTGTGTCTAGCTCTCAGGAAAACCACAGCTAGCATCAGGCGTGAAACCTTAACAGACAGGCCACAGAAATGCACTCACAGAACAACCTTTTTAGAATACATGTGTTTTATTTATATTGAATTGACCACACTGGAAACCCACAGCTGAAGAAAGATGAGTACGTGTTTTCATAATTTCAGTGTCTTGGTTGATATACAATACATCAGCTCTGTTTCTGCTTTTTCTATATGAATAGATACACAACATCAAGTGTAAACATTGGCTCAATTCATTAAGGTCATCTTAAAACTTATATTCTTGCAAACAGTTGTTATCGATTTATTCTCTTTGCTGTGTTCCCTTTTATTGTGTTATTCTTGTGTTGCATCTTGTTTTGTAATCCATTTTTATTGTTTTCTTTGTATGTGTGTTGTATGACTTTGTGTACATGTATGACTCACTTCACTCCTCTTGTATAAAGCACTTTAGTACAAACATGTGTGGAAGAAAAAGTTATTTCCGGTCCAATAAAGTGGCTAGTTCAGATGAGTTTTATTTACTGTGCAGTGGAGACAGAAGCTCACAAGAAACTGTAGGTTTCTCTCTGACCAGAATGAGTTTTCTTGTCAGGGTTTTATACAAGGTTACAGGAAGCAACAGAATAACAAAAGTTGAGAAGACATTCACTCACAAAACGATCGGAGTAGATTTGCATTGACCCAATACCATCTGCTCCTGAAGTTCACCTTTTGAAATTAATGTTTTTATTATTCAAAGCACTGTGACACATGACACATGTTAACTTCTGTTCATATCAATTCAATGAAGTTACATTACTTGGGGATCATGATGTAAATAGTGCAAACATTAATTAACCTCGAAAACAAAGGAAAAGTGAAAAAATGCAAATAAAACAACAATTGGACATCAAATTAACTTTGGAGCGCTGTTCACTGTATCTCTGAGGGCTGATGTAGCTGGCATCTCTGAGGTGCTGCTGTTGTCGTTCTATGAAGAGAAACAGACATGACTCTGATGTGCATGTTTGGTTTCTGTCATGCCACAATAACAACTTTTTTTTCACATCTGAGAATGCACATTTTAATTTGTACCTATAACGACATGTTATGCTTGTTCCAACATTAAAAATGTTGGCTGAACATGCACCAACAAGAAGCTAATCAAACTGTCTACCTTATGCTACATTCAGGAAGAGAAAAGCAGCTCATGTCTTGGATCCATAGGTGACGATACTGTAAGTTTCATCATAACCAGCCTGTAGACCAGATACGTTTACTTTTGTTCTAAATGGAAAATAATAGAAACATAGGTTTTGTAAAGAGTGTCTTAATGTCAGAGGAAAGCAAAAGCTTAGTACACATTTCCAAGTTAATGAATTACTCCCCAAACATCTAAATGATGTGAGTGAAAAGTGTGAATCTCAGATTCTGCTGGAAAATATGGCAGTAGCCTTTCTGACCTGCAGTTGTCACTATTACTCTGCTGAATCAGCAACACAGACGTGCTGGTTTTAGATGATGGAGTCTGACAGTTCAGTGTGACTGAGTCTGTCTCGTTGATCACTGGTGGATTCACTGTCAGTTTAGGTGGAACAGATGCTGGAAATGTAGGTATATGTTGGATTAAATAAATGAAAATTGCATTTATTTAAAATAATTCTAATACATTCATAATAGCAGACGATGTCTATTAAGAACCTTCTAACATTTATTTTGAAGACTTGTCCCCCATGCAACTTATAGAGCTTACATAATTTAATAATCAGAGACAAACTAAAAAATATATAGGGAGGGTTTTAGATTCGTATGTGCACCCCTATATAAAAAAAACTAATTTTGACTTAATTTGTATTAGACAAATAAATCAACCTCGTTCTTACCAGTTTTTTTCTTGTAGAGAATTGCAGAAAACAGCAAGATGACGCCAACAATGACTCCACAACCAGTCACAACTGCTACAAACTTCAATATCCACGTTTCTGCTTTGCAACAATAGAAGCCATAAACAAGTCAGTTTTGCTTCTCACAACATTAACAAAAAAGCAGGAAGACATGTTCTGCGGGTGTGCAATATGCACAACTCAAGTTAACTTTGAAAGTTACATACTACTAGATAGTAAGTTACTGTAATAGGTTTTAAACCAACCATAAGTGTAAAGCTATTCTCAACATTTATGTACAGGAGCTATTTCTCAACATTTTGCACAAATGACATTACATCTAGTAAGTTACTGTAATAGGTTTTATATGTTAATATCAGAATACAAGGTCCTGTATTTGTGTAAAGAGCTATGTTTAGTGCAAGGCATACTAACCCTCGACCATAAGTGCACAGCAATAAACATCCACAGAAAAGCAAAGCAGGTTGCTTTTTGAGGCAATAATAAAAATGTACCTGTTATTTTATCTCCAGATTCTGGAGTCATAGGAGTACTGGTATATGTTACTTGCAGGCACTAAACATAATGACATCACAACTATTCAGAATCAGAATCAGAATCAGAAAAGCTTTATTGCCAAGTACGTTTTTTACACATACAAGGAATTTGTTTTGGTGTTGTAGGTGCACGTCACACATTCTCTAAAATAAGTTAAACAAGCAGGTTAAACAGAACAAACAATATAAGTATAACTATATGTATATATATATATATATATATATATATATATATATATATATATATATATATATATACACACACAGAATGTATTAAAAATAAGAGAGCAGATTAAGTACAGTGGCATGTAGAGCCAGAGGGGGGGTGTGGAGAGAGTTAGGGTGGTTTCCGGGCCTTGTTGATAAGGCTAGTGGCAGAGGGGAAAAAACTGTCCTTGTGACGTGAGGTTTTATTATATTATATATGATTATATATAATGTAATATATGTATTATAATATTTTCTTCCTTTGTACTAGGGGTACAAATGTTAAGCAGCACTGCACATTGTTTTTAATGTGCTGCTTAATAACTTTATTGAACAATGTTGGCTAACATCTGCACAATAGGAAGGCTAACTTCACATACATATAAGCAACTGCATATCTATCACACACTATCTGAGTAACCAGTCAGCAACCATAACTTGCTTTGTAAAGACACATTGAGTGTACATGTGAATATATTGTATGAACACTTTGTAAAGAGTCAGTTTGAATCATTGAACTGAATAATTCCATCACCTGGTGCTTGTTTCACTGGTGTTAGGTAAGTAGAGGTGGAACTACCAGTGCTACTTGGCATATCAACAGTTTGACCTGGTGAATCAACAAAAGTACATTTCAAAATATTAAATACATTGAAACACGTATGACTTGTATTTAACTAATGTCACACTCATTAAGAGTTCGTTTGACAGGAGTCACCAGAGTGGAAACGCCACGCCTGCTAACAGTCAGACCTCACAAATAAAAACACAAAGATGTTCAAACTAATTCATATTAAATTGCTATGTAATAATATTCAGGACTGCTACCTTAATGTATAAAATGTCCTACCTTTGGTCATACTAAATGTTGGCATTGTCGGGGTCATGCTTGACTCTCTTTCCACAATATCTACAGTAAGAGAAGATGGATTTCAGCTGACAAATTTTTCGAGTGTACAAACAAATAAATATTAATGTAGAAATAGAACACCATACAATCTGATACAATCTGTATCACCTGTATCATCGCCCACAGGTGGCATTTTAAAGGGAATGGAGGTTGTTAAATCTGTTTCTTAGAATTAGAATAAGTCTTTACAACACTGGGTTGATAGGAATATTATTTTTCTTGCAGACTTACAAAATGATGAAGCTCAACTTCTTAGTTATGAGGAATTTCTTAGATCTAAAATCTTTCCTGTCACCCACAAAGAATATCAAACAGCAACAAATGCTATACCTAGTGGAATTCTTCAACTAATGAAGTGTCACTCTGAGAGACAAGAATTGGATCTGACCTTCTTTGTTAATGGAATAAAAGTCATAAATGTACCAATAAACATATAAGGAATTAATTCACACTCATTAAGAGTTCGTTTGACAGGAGTCACCAGAGTGGAAACGCCACGCCTGCTAACAGTCAGACCTCACAAATAAAAACATAAAGATGTTCAAACTAATTCATATTAAATTCAATCCAGTTCAAAAAAAAGTACAAAGCAATGATTTTCAAAAAGTATATGAAAGAAGGAGGGCTTTAACAGCTGCACTGTGTTCATTATCGTATGTGTATGAATGTGTGTCCACTCCATCACCTGGTGCTTGTTTCACTGGTGTTAGGTAAGTAGAGGTGGAACTACCAGTGCTACTTGGCATATCAACAGTTTGACCTGGTGAATCAACAAAAGTACATTTCAAAATATTAAATACATTGAAACACGTATGACTTGTATTTAACTAATGTCACACTCATTAAGAGCTCGTTTGACAGGAGTCACCAGAGTGGAAACGCCACGCCTGCTAACAGTCAGACCTCACAAATAAAAACATAAAGATGTTCAAACTAATTCATATTAAATTGCTATGTAATAATATTCAGGACTGCTACCTTAATGTATAAAATGTCCTACCTTTGGTCATACTAAATGTTGGCATTGTCGGGGTCATGCTTGACTCTCTTTCCACAATATCTACAGTAAGAGAAGATGGATTTCAGCTGACAAATTTTTCGAGGTGTACAAACAAATAAATATTAATGTAGAAATAGAACACCATACAATCTGATACAATCTGTATCACCTGTATCATCTCCCCACAGGTGGCATTTTTAAAGGGAATGGAGGTTGTTAAATCTGTTTCTTAGAATTAGAATAAGTCTTTACAACACTGGGTTGATAGGAATATTATTTTTCTTGCAGACTTACAAAATGATGAAGCTCAACTTCTTAGTTATGAGGAATTTCTTAGATCTAAAATCTTTCCTGTCACCCACAAAGAATATCAAACAGCAACAAATGCTATACCTAGTGGAATTCTTCAACTAATGAAGTGTCACTCTGAGAGACAAGAGTTGGATCTGACCTTCTTTGTTAATGGAATAAAAGTCATAAATGTACCAATAAACATATAAGGAATTATTTCTACAGCAAAAAAGAAAAATAACTCCACGGGGAAATTAGTTTGGAACTCTTTTTTTCTAACATTCACTGGGAATCAACATGGCTTCTACCGTACACATCTGTTATCCCCAATACATTTTAAGAATACTGCATAATATTGATCCCACTAACAAATTAGTTTCGAGATTTGTGGTTGTGGACAATAAATGGGAATTTTGTAAAATTGAAGAAGAAACTATTGTACATTTATTCTGGGAGTGTCGGTATTCTGTGGAGTTCTGGAAGAAAATTGAAAACTATTTCAATATTCAAAAGAATCACAAAATTAAATTGGAAGCAAACAATGTTATTCTTAATTATGATGTCAAAAACAAAACAATACATAGGATTGTCAATCTATTCATTCTACAAGGGAAATTTCATATCCATAGAGTTACATTTTCTAAATCTCGGCCAGCTTTTACTCACTTCAGATTTTGAATTTTGAATTTTGAAAAAAAAAATACACTCACACTCCCAATAATACCATACTTTGTATTGCTTTATTGCTGTATAGCCATTAAAAAGATAAAATGAAGAGTGTGGTATAACATGCTGATACATGATGGCTGACATTATATATTAATGTCATGTTTGCTAGAATGAACCTGCATTAGTTTGTATTAGGAATGAAAAAAGGGTTTTACTTACACGTGAGGAAGACAAACAGCAGGCGTCCAGCCATGATGAAACTGAATACTAAGAGAGAAGACAGTTGTGTGTCTAGGGAAATTAGCTTTGGACTCGCTGAAATTCCACAAAAAGTTCACAAATAAACAGTACAGACTAACATAGGCTATAAGAACACACATCAAATAAAATCACCCATGACAAAAAGATAAAACATGAGTGTGGTATACTGATACATAATGACTAACATTACATTTTAATGTAATGTTTGCAAGTGTGAACCTGCATATGTTTGTAATAACACAATAATAATAAATCTATAGGTTTAACTTAAACATGAGGATGACAAACAGCAGGCATCCAGCCATGATGAAACTGAATACTAAGACTGTCCAGAGAGAAGATAGTTGTGTGTCTTGACCATGTGGACTTTAATGTACTGGTCACTTTGCAAAACTTGCTCACAGGAAAACCACAGCATCAAATATAAATCACACAGACAGGCCGCAGAAAACGTGCACACGTTACATCTACTTGTTTCACACACTAAAAAACTAAAACATGTAGGCTACTATTTTTAGATCACGTCTATCACAGATGGTTAACTGGTTCAGAAGAAGAAAAAAAAAAAAGAGTTTGATCATCATTTGTTCACAAACTGCTCACACCTATACATAGTTGTTTGATTTTTGTCCTGACCATTCAACACAGAAATCTCCATTTCCATTCATATTTCCAGAATTACTTATAGCATTTACTAATATTTTACACTGACTAAGCAGGGAGTGACAGTTTTAAATGCAACCTGGCAATAAATTGTTCCTCAAACCAGAACGTGACTTTCTCAAATCATTGCTGCATTGTGTCCTTTACAGCGGAGCAAGGAAACCCAAGCACTAGACACAGGAGGAACAGGAGGTCGGAGTAGTTTGAAAGGAGATTTATTTCCAACTTGAATATTTTGCGAGCAGGGAGTGAACTAGATCCAAAAGGTCAGGAAATAAAGTTGGGACTCTAGAAAGGGGGTAGCCAGGAGTGATGTGTGTCAGGGTGGTGTCCAGTAGGGAGCCGAGCAGAGGCAAAAACCACAATCTCACAGGAATAAAAAAAATGGAGCAGACGGAATTAACATAGAAATAAACACGGTAAGCAGAGTATAAATGTTTACAATCACAAAAAAAACTATGTTGAGGCTGACCCCCGTGCACTAACTCAGCGTGAGCCACGTTCTGGCAATGTGAGCGTGGCAGTGCAGAGTCTTATAGGCAGGCTCGATTGCAGAATAGCAGGCAGCTGGTGAAACTCTGCTTGGGAAATCAGCCACACCCACACACTGAGAGAGAGGGAAAGGTTAAGCAGAGACCATTACAGTGAGGTTAAAGGAACATATCTGAGAGCACAGGGCCAACAGTATCACCAAAAATATTGACGCTAAAACGTATACTGTAAATGATTGTTTTGGAGAAGACTAACATGGAGTGTTTCTATACTGTATCGTGTTTGTATGAACTGTTTTTGCCCAAGCCTGAGTATTCTTTAGCATTCCTTAAATATACAAATTCCATGTTTCAACAGACCCCTTGTTTTAGCTGAAACATATTCCAGCCTCATTAAAAAAAAGAACAAAGTATTTAACCCCACAAATCCAAATTGTCTCAAAACACAATTTTATAACTTTAAAATGCTGTTCAAGTGCTGCTCCCATTAGCTCTCTGGTCTGAAACAGCTGGTTCTTCTGCGGTGCTACGGGTTAGCATTTGTTGCCATAGTGGGAAAAAAATATCAGACTTGATGGCGTTTTAAAATCTTTTCCTGCATTATGCAATTGCCAAGAGATATACCAGATGCACATTTAATTTCTGTTCTTCCACATTGCCAAAACATCAGGAAATGTAATGTAACATTGTACATGTAAGTTTTTCATGTTATTATACCCATAGTAATCACAAATACCAAAAAGTTAATATATTAAACAATGAAATCTCTTCCCTATCATGTGTGTGAAACATACTGTAGAAAGCATTCAAGTTGGCAGAGAGAGAAAAGCAGCTCACCAATATTGCTGAATTTGTAAGTGACGATAATGTAAGTTTCATCATAACCAAGTGGCAACTTTATCAGAACGATAGAGGGAAGGTAAAGTGAGTGGCCTTGTCCAGAGCAGCATGATCACTGAATGAATGGATACAGACATTTTTAAATGACCTCTCCACTGTTGACACTTTACATAAAACGTAGATTACACATACTGTACACATAAATAACAATGTTATTTAGCATTTTATATATATTTTTGATTTATCAGTGACGTTGGCTTTGGGGATAAAAGGCAAAAAAAGAAGAGCGTGTCTTCATTGTGTGTAATATACAGTATTACTCTCCTCAAACATCTCTATAATGTGAGTGATAGGTTTGCTGTGAAAGTATGGAATGTGCCATCGTATTTATTCAGGTGGAGCACTTAAGTTGTGTTTGCATCAGTTGATCACGATCGTATTCATGCTTCAGCATCAATGGTTCATTATCATATGATTCTGAGAGGTTTGTGCACTTTATGCTTGATTTTCAATCGGCCATTAGTGTTTCTTTGTTTGTTTTTGAGTTGGAAGACATTTTTCTTTCTATATATATTGGAAATAGGATTTTGCACTTTTGCACAATCCATACATTTTTCATAATGAGAAGCACTTGCAAATAATGCAAAAGAGTGATATACCGACCTATGGCAAATATGACACATTCAAAGAATTAAAAATGACCTAGTCTAAATGGTGGATGAATCATTTCGCCCCGATCCATGCAGGCTTTCATTTACAAACCCTAATGGGTTGCACCTGATGCTGATTGTGATCACCTGGTTTCGTTTTACCGGAAGCAGCTGCATAAAGACAGACGTGCTGGGCGTGCAGATATAGCATACTTTTAGACTTCGCGTAACACGCTGCTTTTTGTGTCGTGTGTTTCTCTTTTATATTGAATTCTCAGTAATGCCTCCTAAAAAAGCAGCAGCAGTAGTAGTAACCGCAGCAGCCGCAGCCGCAGCAGCTAATCCACCTGCGCCGTCCTCCAATGAAGCCCCGGAGGAAGAGAAAAAAGGTTTGCTCGTTTTTCATTTAGCTAAGGAGAACTGACCGTCGAACCCATTATTAATAGTAACAACTGTCCAAAACATCGACTTTTCTTTCCACGAATGTGTAAACATAAATTGACTGTGCACATTTGCTCTCCAGATGCTGCGGCGCTGCGCAAACTTACAGCTCATCCCTCCACAGCAATTATGGTGAAAGAAGCACTTAAAGAGTTGGACTCGCGCAAAGGGGTTTCATCCCAAGCAATACAGAATTACATTAAACAAAAATACCCCTCGGTGGATTTGGTAAGGCTGAAGCACTTCGTCCGTAGAGCCCTGCAAAAAGGACTGGAGACTGGCACGTTGGTGCGTCCTGCTAACGCCAATGTCACTACAGGCGCAAAGGGGAAATTTAGGGTAAGAAGTCAACTCTACAGAGCTTCATCAAAGCATATCAAATAACGCCATTCATCGGGCTTTATTTTTGTCCTGTCTTAAGCTTGCACCTAAAGTCAAGGAGCCAAAGCCCAAAGCTGAGAACGTGGATCCCAATGTGCAAAACGCAGTTAAGGATGGAGCTAAGAAGTCCAAAAAAACGGGTATGACTAAAACTGTAAAATGATTACAACCACTCATAAGCTATCTTAAAGGGTGTCTTGTTTAATAGCCTGTAACTACTTAAAGGTACCACGAAGAAGAGAGACCCTGTCAAAGAAGAGGCCAAGTCACCAGAGGTGAGACCATGCTTGTGTGAGATCATGGGGGGGGAAACGATGGTGTTCCTGTCTGCTGTATTTGATATAGGCTACGGGCATGAGGTTAAAGATACTCAAGTATCTGATTTGATCATTTTCTGGCCAAGAAAAAATGTTTCATCTGAATTTATTCTTTTAAGATATTAAAATTTTAGAAAACCGCTTATATAGGCCCATCTGGGACATTTAAAAATGAGAACATCTTCACATTTTTCTGGGGTTCAAGTGGCTGACTTATTCAATTTCTGGCTACAGCCTTGTCTGACTGTTATGTTTTTTTTTAGGTGCCTCCCAAAAGGTCTAAGAAAGAAAAAGAGGCTGCTACCTCAGAGACTACTATCTCAAAGGCTGCTCCAGCAAAGAAGCCAAAAGCTAAAAAAGCTGCAGAAAAGGTTGATGTGGAAGCCTCTGATTCAGCCGACACTAAAGTAGCAAAGACCACCAAGGAGGCCGAAACTAAAGTGGCAAAGGCAGGAAATGCAACTCGGAGCAAGGCTGCTAAAGCAGGCAGCGATGCCCCTGCTGCTAAAGCAACTGGGAAACGAGGAAAGAAGACTGCAGAATAAATTATTTTTATACTTTTTGTTTGCAATAAAATCTTAACTTTTGGAGCTCTTGTGTGGTCTCTAAATTGATGATGGATGTCTGCTTGTGTCAGGACATGCAGCACTGGAGCTGGCCTTGTCTATGGAGCAGATGGCAACAGGGATTCCTATCAAACTTTATATTAAAATGCTATCATGCAGACAAACCCTTTCTTCAAATACCATTTCAGTGGTATTGTGCACACCAACCTGTTGGACCGACAAAGGCCGGTTTAGTTTTCCTGTAATCACATAATTTGGAGAGGACGATTCTCAAGTTAACATTCAAAAGGGCTCTTCCAAAAAGCTGGAGGCATGTAGAATTAAAGGACATTTGTGAAGCTGATGGGGAAATGGTTTGTTTTACGGCTCATACAGTCTGTTAACACAATAGGTACACAAGTATTTACATACCAATATTTGATTGGCCGCTAACTTCCTTTGTTAATGTTCATACTCAAAGGCAATATGAATCTCAAATGTCTTAAAGGCCTTCTAGACTGCTAAAGGGAAAATAGCCTACTTTATAATTGAATTTCCCCATTGAGGGACAAGTTTAAAGTCAAACACAGACTGGCTTTTAAACCTGAAACACAGGTTTTACAAGTTTTCCTGTGCTGAAAAACTAGACATTAACTTCAGTGGGAAAGGAAGAAGTAACTAGTGTGGAATGTGAAATATGGAACCTTAATGCCAAGTAGGCTAATGCCTTTTTCACTAGATTGCTTTAAAAGATGCCAGAGTGAAGCTTCAAGTTGACAGTTTTATTGATAGTTTCTCTTTTCAAGACGAGAGCAAAAAAAGTAATTAGGATATCCTGAAATGGCATCCCAGTGCCTCCAGAGGAAAGAGAAGAGGACTACAAAAAACATTGTAAAAAGCATGCGGCTGTATGTTTTCATTAAAGGGATGACACAGTTAGCCGCTGTGGACACAAACACTAAAATGACTGCCATAACAGCCAGCAGCACATTGATTAGTTTTCCAAGAAGAGTCTGTGCTGTGGCGTTCTCCAAACCTTCAAGCTGCACCACCTGCTGTTGATGCTCCATCTTGAACAGACGTGTCTGACATGTCTTCAGCGCCTCCTACAGGGTAGAGACAAAACTGCCAGTGAAGGTGCTCTAATCTAAAATTAGGATAGACGTACTGTATATACAGCACCACTCGTCTTATCTATAAATCTTTTCCATTGCAGATATTTTGACTTGTGATAGCCATGATGAAATTAACCTGCTACAGAGCCGCAGGGCAAAATCTAGCTCCCGGGCCTCTGTTAATCCCCTGTTATTCTATACTGCAATACTACCTGGCCCCACAGTTGCTATTTGTTCATATGCTTAAACACTTTAATTTAGGAATATGCAGCATTTAACCTTTATGCAAGTATTAAAACTAGATTTTGACTTCAATACATGACATCAAAAACAGGTAATTAAGAAGAACCCACATTTATGACCTTATGTCAGTGAATATTGCTTTACTGGTGCATTTTTCTAAACACTACCAAAAACCAGTTGACACACAGTCAGCCTGGCGCTTTCAGGGTCTCTGAGCTTGTGGGGCCCTGGGGCGGTTGCCTGCTTTGCCCTGTTACTGTGAAAAGCACAGGTGTCGCTAATATTAATAAATGAATGATTGTTCATTCCATTACGCCTGAATGGAACCAGCTCACCTAAATGTAACACAGCCATTATTGTTATTAGTAACACCTGTGGTTTCTTGCTACGACGTTAAAATGTCAGCTGTGAAAAAGACGTATATTAGTAAAGCTTACATGAATATCTGTTGCTCTGTCGTAAGAGTGATAAGCAGTCTTCTCCTCCATGCAGGCTAGTTCCTCTTTCAAGTTACAAATTTCATTCTGGTGCAGTTCTGTCAAGTCATTGAGCTGTTCTTCTAAACGTTCACTCCTGCAAAATAGTGACAACAGTATATCAAAAACAGGACAGGTTCCTTTAAACTAACAGAGTACTATAGTAAGAATATACCTGTATCGCTCCTCTTGTAGGGCCTCCACAATCACTGTGTAGTCTCGTTGATGATAGGATTTTAAGTTTTCCAAGCATTCCTCAAGTTGGACTTTGTTTTCCCTGAGCTTTTGGATTTCATGGAGTATAGTATTATAGTCTGATGCCTGGGCATGGTCAGGTGTATTGTCCCTGGAGCTAGGGATTCCTGCAGAACCAGACGTAGTATCATCATCGCAGCCATACTTCGGGCTGGACTGCTGCTGCCCTGTCCTCAGGACCCTCGTTTCCCCAGGGCCAACACCCTCATCTACCTGGGTTTCATCCAAGTCTTTCAGGGCTGCAATGTTATCACTGCTGCCAAACATTTGCGGATAATGGAAGGAGATTTTTCTCAGCTTGGACACCACAGCTCCAGCTGAAGAGCAGTAGCTAGTAGTAGGCTAGAGAGATCACCTGTCACCTGTAATGGGCAGGACTGGGTTAGCAGGCAACTGCTCAGGCCACCGAACCACTTTGTTTTTACCTTTATTTGAGCATGCCAAAAGCAATAGTCTTCATTTTTATATTACGTTAGCATAGACAGAATTCCTCAAAATCAGATTCTTACCATGAGACCGCTACCCTGGTTTATGTATCTTGAACCTTCCATCAGAATAAGATGATTGTTTTATTAAATTAAAAAGGTAGGCTATTAACATGTGGACTTTTTGTTCATAAAATGGCATTTTAGCAACAGAAATACTGAAGGTACAAGAAAAGCTAACAACTTGACTCCAGTTAGCCTACTTAGGCCCTGGTGCTTGCTTGTCTATGGGCCTGAGGGATGCTATTACCTTGATGTAAACTCTTTTGGAACCATTTTCTACCAAAGCAGTCCCTATACAACTATTGACAGTGGGTTCAGGGAGGACTGTTTGATGTTAAATGTGTAATATATAACGTTATAAAAATATATAAATATATATATATATATATATATATATATATATCTATCTCCCATTCATCTCCACTGAATAGTGGTGGAGCCAGATAATGTTATTTAGGAGACAACTCAAGACCTTGCATGGTCACACACCTCTAACGTTAAAGGTAACGTTAATTCACAGGGTTAAATGAGAGAATGTGATTTTTGTAATATGGGTAAACGGACTTATAATAGATACTTACCTTGCTTCAAATTAAGTTGTCTATTTCGGTGACTTCCAACCTGTCAGGCATCATGATGACGGCTGTAACGTTAGCTTAGCTAGCCTAGCTAGCCACTTGGTGTCGATTAAATGTTTTCACTTGGCCTTGGTAACGTTAATTCAAAGCATTTAGCGTGGTGGGTTAGTGTTTAATTCTGTAAATAATGTGCAGTATATGCTTGGCATTCAGTTTGGAAACGTTGTGTGCAAAATAAATCTCAAACAGCAACACTACGGTTTAGCAGTTTGCTAAGGTGGCTAAGGTTCTATCGACCACCGCCAACTGCTTTTCACGTTGCTTAGCAACGGTTAAGCGTTCAGACTTTAGAGAAAGTGAGTTAACACCGTTTTCCTGAAAGGAATTAGGTTTAGGATCCTCTGATATTGATCACTATCACAGTTGCATTTCATGTTAAGATTTATTTTAATAAGTCAAAATGTCAGATGTGGTTAGTCTGTAAATTAGATCTACTTTGGGAAGGCTGGGTCATGCTGAAGTAGGTTTGTTTACTGAATCGGTCTGGGTCAAGTCAAAGCAGAGAAAGGGTTTCTAGCACAATGTCACCTACCTCCAAGGTGCATGGATAATGGGGAAAGTCTTTAAGATGCCCTGTGCACGTCTGGTCGACCCAGGTGATTTTAATTGTTTAGTCTGATTAGACCTTTTCTCAGGACTGTGGGCTGTACAGACTGCACTTGACTGACTTCTCCCAGACTGCTGGTTTGCTGCGGGGACTCTTGTTTTGTTGCACCTGTTAGTGGCTTATTCCCACATCCAGCATATTCATCTGCATCTGTTTTACCCACAACACACTGGCCAGAATGAAGATGGTTAAATGTACACTTAGTTGGAGGCACACATTTTGCCATATCATAGAAAGTCAAGAAGAGGTTTCCTACTATGACATGTCAAAATGTGTGCTATGAAAAATGTCTATTAAGGTCTTTTGGTATTCTCCCTCACTAACCATAATGCACTTCAAGATGTTGGCAGTAGAGGGCATTTTTTTCTATTTTCACTTTGCAACAAGACAGCAAAAATGACATCTGGAGGATAATGTAACTACCACAGTCTGAAACCTCCACAATTTATTTCTGTTACTATCATGGCCTAAAGTCCAATTAATCCTCTTATGTAAATGTTGCCTAGATTTTGGAGGGTATTACTAGTTTCCTACAAGTTAATGCTTCACACTGGTGAATGTGTTCAATACCTGTAAGAACACGACTACTGTCTTAAATACAGTATATTCCCAAACATATGGCCCACAAGCAAAGCAAACTGACCCCAACAAGAGGCGTTTTGTAGTGTAATGTGTGATGTACAATTTAGGGACTTCATGACATTGGAGACAAATACAAGTAACTTTCAATTTCACCTTTTAAAACAGCAAATTTATTTGTCTTTAAAAAATAAAAAAATCAACTAAAAAGTATAACTATTTCATTGTCACTAATAGAAACAGTACGGAAGCACTGAGTCTTTGAGCATTTTAACCGCTCTTCAAGTATGTTAATTCAGTTCATAGATTATTCTTCTGCAGTGGAAAAGCCACCAGGATAGTAGGACCCAGTTGGCCTGAGGGCAGGATCGCAACTCCAAACTTAAAGTTCTTGATAGTAATATCCTGGTTGTGGCAGAACCAGTGTTATTGACTTCACACATCCACAAGAACCAAGTCAAGAATCCCCTATTTGATCCAGTGACAAGTCTGATTCCAAAGCAATGTAGCTGATGTGCAAGCACCCCATTCATCAGAGTGTAGTGTTCAGGGAGAGGAAGAGTTGGTCACACAAGCTAAAATTTGAAAAGATTGAGTAAAGGGAAAAGAAGGAGAAGACTGTAAAACCAGGCAAGACCAGAAGAGAGAACTTACAAATAATAATAATAATAATAACTTGGACAACTAAATCAGCAGAACACGGTCAGTTCATTACAGTTAAAAGAAAATAAAAAGCCATCAATCAGCTGTAATAAAAATAGCAGTGACTTCAAAACAATACCACTTAAATCAGCTCAAAAGTAATAAAACTGCATTACAATGTCTTCTGTGGGGAAACAATGCAATGCTTTCCACATGTAAACAAATTCACTCAGAAGAGAGAAATCAAGTGTGCAGTTCTCTTAGCCCCTCCATCTACATATACCCCATTCACCCTTATACTATGCTTCACAATTACACCAAAGAAAGCAAAGTCAATACCAAACATCCAGCCTTTTCTTCCCTTATTCTGTTTTATTCTTCTCAAAACACATTTCAGAAAGTGATAAAGTGACAAACCTCAGATGCAACCCTTCTGAGTGTTTTGAAAAGCTGCTGAAGAGGAACAAAAGATAGGACTATTCTAACTCCCTGTATGGGTCAGTGTCCTCCCTTTACACATCAGCCCCAAAGCCTCTGTCCCTTCATCATATAAATAAGCCTCTCCAAGCCGGTCATCTTGGGTGTAGAAGAAAGCGATGCAGATAATCTGAAATGGCCTCCCAGTGCCTCCAGAGAAAGGCAAGGAGGATTACGAGGAGCAGCGTAGAAAACGTGCGGCTGCGTGTTTTCATTAAGGGGACGACGCAGTTAGCAACCGTGGACACAAACACCAAAAGGACTGCCATAACAGCTAGGAGCACATTGATAAGTTTTCCAAGTAGAGTCCGCGCTGTGGCGTTCTCCAAACCCTCGAGCTGCACCACCTGCTGTTGCTGCTGCTGCAGTTCCATCTTGGAGATACGCGTCTGACATGCCTCCAGTGCCTCCTATAGATCAGAGACAAAACTGTCAGTGAAATAGCTCTATTGACAAAAGCAGAAACATCATGTTCATTTTGGTGAAGCTTACCTGAATGTCCCTCGCTCTTTCATAAGACTGATAAGCAATCTTCTCCTCCATGCTGGCTAGTTCCTGTTTCAAGTTCAGAATTTCATTCTGGTGCAGTTCTGTCAAGTCATTGAGCTGTTCTTCTAAACGTTCACACCTGCAAAATAGTGACAACAGTACGTCACAAACAGGAGGTTTTCTTTCTACCCACACAGACCTGCTATACTACACTGTATAAGATATATGATACCTGTATCGTTCCTCTTGCAGGGCCTCCATGATCAACGTGTAGTCCCGCTGATAGTGGGCTTTTAAGTTTTCAAAGGACTCCTCCAGTCGACCTTGGTTTTCCCGGAGGTCTTGGATCTCATGGAGTATAGCATCAAAGCCTGAGGCCTGGGCATGATCAAGGGTATTGCCCTTGGAGCTAGGGGGGCCTCCAGGGGCTCCAGCCGTGCTGTTGGCTCCTGCAGAGCCAGAAGTAGCGCTAGAACAATCCTCATCACTGCCATACTTTGGGCTGGACTGCAACTGTCCGGTCCCAAGGGTCCTCATTCCCCCTGGGCCAACACCTTCATCTCCCTGGTTTTCATCCAATGAGTCTTTCAGGGCTGCAATGTTATCAGCGCTGCCAAACTTGTTGCGGATAAGTGAGGCGATTTCTCTCGGCTTAGACACCACAGCTCCAGCTGCAGAATGAGTGGCTTGAGAGAAACTGGAGAGGCCCCCTGTCACCTGTAATGAGCGAGGTCTGGTCAGTTCTCAGGCTGCGTCGAGTATGAAAACTGGTTTAACCGCATTCAAACTGATCACTAAAGAATTGATCACATTAGCACTCGTCATTGAACAGGCTTGAACACACAGAAACAGTGTGAGCTGTCTTACCTTAGTACAATGTATAATCGTGCAGTTTAAGTGCAAAACTTTCTAAAACATCCTTTATAAAATCCTAGGCTCTGACCAGATATCTGGAGCTAACAGCTAATTCTGCACTGTGAGCTAACCAGGAGGTTTCCTTCTTGAGATTATGAATGCAACATTTTTTTTTATCTGGGTAAATTGACCCTATAACTGGAACAAATTAGGAATTAATTCAGATTCTGCTTTTGAGTGAGTCAGCCACCAGATACAAGACTGTTTTTATAGATATTTCTCACAGCCGATATTCCAACACTGTTCCATTTATGTGAGCCAGTAAACCATGCGCCATACTGGCACACTTGAATGGAATGCAGCCAATATTCATTTTGTTTGTTACACCTGTGTTTGTCAAGTCAAGTGTCTAACATCTAAGAAGTTGTCTGCTCTCTTGGCTCCTTTACATTTAGATGAAGTACTTTATACTTTTTTTCCAATAAAGTAGAACATTGAAGGCAACAGCAAATCACACACCTTGGCTCCGACATCTTTCAGCCCCTGGTGCATGTCTCGGAAAACATCTTTGGGCTGGCGAGGGATGCCGTTGTGCTCCACCTCTCGAAGTTTCCGGTGGTAATGCTCCAGCTTCCTCTGCAGTTGCTGGATACTCTGCGCTGACTTTTGGTTCTTCTTCTCAAACACCTGCTTGATGCGTGCACTCTGCTGTTTGTCTGCATTATTGGCGAGTTTCAGGTATTCAGCCACGTTGTCATCACGTGCAGTTTGTTCAATTTTGATTTGTTCTGTGAGTTTGAGGATCTTCTGTTGTAGTTGGGCAATGGCCTGCTTAGTTCGCTGGGGGTCTGGGGTACTGTCCACTACATCATACCCATCTGCACCGTAGGGGAGGGCATTGGGTGACACAGCAGGGCCTGATCCATCATAATGATCCATCTGCTCAAAACAAAATATGGAGAGAAGCTTTTGATCATTTGAAGTTTATCAAGACAAAACTTTAACACTGTTAACGCTGTCATGGTATCATTTAATCATGCATTTGCAACCACTGGGTGAGGTTATGCTGACTGTGACACTTTACAATACTTAATTTGGTGTTTATGTATTGTCTCACCCTCTAGTGTTAAGCTTTTGTCTAATGAGAACCCTTACAGTATCTAATGTGAACACTGTGTTTAAATCAGTTCAAAATACAGTGCTGTGTCGCCGGGTTGGTTCAGTGGGTAGAGCAGGCGCACATATACTGAGAGGTTTATGCCTCGACGCAGAGGTCCAGGGTTTGAATCCGACCAGTGACGATTTCCTGCATGTCTTCTCCCTCTCTCTCCCCTTTGTCACCTAGCTGTCCTGTCAAATTAAAGGTGGAAAAGCCCAAAAAAATAAATCCTCTTTAAAAAAGGAATACAGTGCTGTATTGGCTTTAATGTAAGGCAGTGTTTAAGAGGGAGTTAGATTTTTAAGTGGCATGTGACACATGCCAGTGACATGTACTTCCGGTACTTGCATATGCCAATTGCGATTGCGTGTGAATTGACGCCGTAGCGAGTAGTATTAAAGGGCGAAAATCTGCATAGGTAGATTGGTTGGGGTGGAGGATGGGGAAAACACAGGACTTTCACCCTGGAGAGCGGGGATCGCGTCCCACGTGTGACTTTGTGTCCGTGTCCCGCGAGTGATGTTACCTTTCCACGTTTGTTGTTTTCCTAAACCCAACCCCGTTCTTTTCCTAATCCGAACCGTTTCTTCTTTTCCTGAACGCAACCCACGTGTGACGTAGCCTCGCGAGTAGCCTAGCAATAGCGCGCCACTTGGCTTTAGGAAAGTGGCACATGCCAGGACATGCCACTTCCAGCTGCCACATGCCACTTAAAAATCTAACTCCTACTGGAGAGTTTTCTTTTTTCCAGAAACTAGCATTTGAAAACCTGCAGTCACCTTACAGTTAGGTTATATCTGTCACTATGCGTTAAGAACAGCAGATGGCGCCTGTAAAACTAAAGTTCTCTTTTGTCACTTCACAGCTCCAGTTTAAGGAGTCACAGGAGGATAGATGCAGTGACTGTTGTGGGGAACAAACGCTCAAAAATAGGCCAAGTTAACTGAAGATCATAAAGGGATTATGACATTGATTTTAATTGTAGTTTAAAAAGCGCTGTGCAAATGATGTGTAGCCATAAACAGTCATCAGAGCCTTGAGGCTTAAACTGGGGCAACAAGAGGAAAGGTAAATATCAATCTGGGTAATTAACACAAACTGAAATGGTCCCATCATAAGAGCTACCAGCCCCTATTGGAAACGTGTTAGCTGTTGAGCTCCTTGTACTCTGAAAAACTGAACGTAAAGTATGTCTGAACAAGTTTAAGTGTGAACCATAAAGCTAGAATAGAGCATTGTGTTGTCGGACAACGTACAGTACAGGAAGATGTTGTTAAAATGTTACGTTGACAGAGGCAATTAGAAAGAACTTCTAATGAATAACTTTCCAGTCGCTTTACAGGGATGTTTGGTTATACGCCAACTTTAACCAATACGTAGGGTATTTAATTCCAGGCATATTTACTTAAACTGCAGGTATCTAGCACAAATAAAAACAATTAAGCAGTACAAACAGGTTCTTGGATAATTCCTTTTTAATCTGCATTTGTTGAATGGGCTACGAAGCACGGTGGCAAGGAAACAAAGAGACAACTTGTGTTCCATGGAGGATAAATCATCCTCAGCTGAGGATTGTTGAACAGGTCATTTGTTTTTGTTTTTTAAAGATGAACAGGAAGACGGGGTAAAATGTTCCCATTTTGCTTAAGACATCTGTTGAAAAACTTAATTCATGCTTCCACTGAGTTACCAGAGCTGCCAAACAGTGTGGCACGGCCCCCTCGTTTTACGACGTCTACTTTCTCCCGATTTGTCATTTTGAGATTCCCCTGGCATACTGCTGGAATCTAGCCCCCTACTTCAATGGCCCTTTACTGTGTAAAGATCTTCTATTGTCTGCTCTTATCAACGTGTCAGGTTTTATATGTTGTAAATACTAAACACATTTCCAGATTTCTATCTATAAAATTCAATGTGAAAAAACATCACCACAAGTTTGAGTTTGTTTAGCCCTGCAAGCCTTCTCTGACCTGAAGTACACTCAGAGACAGCAAAAGGCTAAATTTAGAAAGGCTTAAAGCACATAGTGACCAACCACTCAAGGCAATCGCTGACCTTCCACCGCTGACAGCTCATCTCCCCATTTACCAGGCACATCCAAACCATTAACAGTCTTTTAACACATTTGCACAATTCACTTAGTAGACATTCTTGCACAGATATAAGTGCATGACTCAACTGTATCTTTTGTTTATACAGCTATGTTGCAAACAAATACAATGCATTTGTTTCCTCATGAGTGCACAGTGTCTCTTTGGATTATTTTTTTTTTTATGTCCTGAAACATTTTAGGATTTAATTCAGTTATGATAATCTTTTGTTATGCGAGTTGTACTACACATTTTCTAGGACAGATTCTATTTAAAAAAGAAAAAGATTCAACAAAAAAAAAATTTCCAACACCGAAAATATTTGTAAATGAATAGAGGTGACTGTTTGTGTTCCAGGGATATAATAATGTTAGTGGGACACTCTGAATAATGCATGCAAATGTTATTAGTATTGAGTGCAAAAATAAAAAGCTAATATTCAGGGATTTTGTCACTGCTATAAATTTTATTTATTTGATTTGGGACAAACAGGTTCTAAGTTGTAGAACTAGTTCCCATCATGCTTTGGGGATGCAAGTAAGAAATATGGTGTCAGTGAGTTAACTGTTGGCAACACCTTGAGCCCCATTTTTTTTGGCCTATATTTGTTTACAGTTTGGCAAATTAGCATTTTGAAAAGTGATACTGCATTAGCTTTTAGCCGTTCCGGAGTCTTCGGAGCACAGACAACAATTACAGGATTACTTTTGATACTGAGGAAAATGTCTAAAAAACAGGGGTGACCCTGAGTTGTCGAATATTCAACGCTTTGATTGAAGGAGCGACTGCCAATCTCACAGTCGAATCTTCGCAGAGGCGTAAAGCCCCAGTTCAGACCAAAGATCTGCGATGAGACGAGTTGAAACTTGCAACTACTTGCAACGCGCCGGTCTGCAGCGCTCTGAAACCTGCCAACTTACACCAATGCAACGAGACGGTGTATCCTTTTCATAGGAACGACTCTTTGTACTTCCGTTCTAACTCCCGACCTTCAGGCTTTTTTGTAGCTGGATATATCATTTGTCATTCTAAATATGAATGTGGATAACTTTAGTGATAGTGACATGCTTTCTACAGTTGCATTTCTAGTGATGAAATGGCAAAAACATTTTATTTCTCTGATTCACTGCTTTGTTTTAACGCCGCTTGCTCTCTCCAGTCACTCTCTAGCTCGCTCGACCACATTACTGTGAAACGTTTCTTTTTTTTTTTAACGTTAAGTTATCTTTAATAAATGGTGATGCTATAAGCAAGCGCAGAGTGCGGGATTTTCCTTTTTTTCCAAATTTCTATCGTTATGAAACAAGGATCATGACATTTTGGCTATATGGGGGTGCTATCGGTTTTCAGCCTATTATGATATAAATATCAACATATTGCTGGAAATAAAAATGTGAAAAGAAGCTTATAATACATCTTTTTAAAATGCATGAATAAATCCAACTTCCCCATGACAGATTTAAGTTTAACTTTCCATAATCCGTTGCCGACTATAAATGTAAATTCTTAGTCGGGGACACCCCTACTAAACATGATGAATACGAGGCAAGTTCTGTTATAAGTCATATGACTTCTAAGCAAATTTATGGGCGTTTATCTGTGACAAATATTGGAGATATGATATATACAGTATATAGTGTGTATGTAAACCATGGTTTATCTCTCACCTGGACCACTTGACAGGACTGAGACACTCACCTTGTCAGGCTCCTCGGTTGATTGGTAACCAGAGGTCAGCAGCATGTCAGCTAGAGCTGGGCTGCTGGGTGTATCCGTGGTCGAGGAGGAGCGTGGGCGTCCAGCCTGCAGCAGGGCTTCATGGGTGCTGCGCCGGTGGATCTGTGGGCTACCTTTCTGGGGAGGATCCCCAGTGCCCCCCACCTTGCTGCGGCGGCTCTGCAGGCTGGAGCCTCGCTTCATAATTGGTGGAGCACCTCGGATCTGCTGCAGAACACGGCTCAGAGCTGCGGGAGGGGCGGAAGGGTTGTCAGAATCCAAAGGGAGGGCCAAGGAGGCAGCAGCGTCCCCTACTTCTGACCCTACATCAGTGGGTTCGGAGGGAGGGGCACCTGTGCAGGACGAGAGGGAGTCATGTGGGGAAACAGAGGAGCGTCGGCGCTGTGGCTGGAATAACTGCTTCAGGCCATGGCCTAACACTCCCAACGCTCCTATGTTCTCCAGGGCATTGTGGGTGATTTTGGACAAGCCATGCTCTGACTCCGACGCCCTCCTGCCGACCTCCGGCTCCGCTCGGCCTCCTGTGTCCGGCTCCTCTGGACTCTGCTCACTACTACCCTGATCCATCAGAGACCTCCAGTTTCACAGTGAGGTTCTACTTGGGGGTGCAGGGGACTAGCTATGCCCCGTCAACACCCCCACTCTGGGCGACTGGTTGAAAGCCGGAAAGCAGATGGGAAGAGTGCTCAGTTGGGCCTTTTGAGTGGACATGCATCTGTGGCTTGGCTCAATGTCATGCTTGTCTACCACAAAAGGAAAATAAAATGAATTATGACATGCAGCAGCGAGTGATGAACATAATGAGCAGCAGAATTAAAAACAAGCAACATAAACTGGGTTGACACAGACATGAACACTTTTTTTTAGCAGTGGATAAGGTTTCTTATTCATTTTGTCCAAAAAAACATCTTTTTGCAAACAATTCATGTTTGAAAAAAGATATTTTCTCTCTCTTTCTATGTCTGACAGTGCCAACCCGGTAATGCAAAAACACAGAGTCTACAAAATAAACAAACTTTGAGAAAAGTTTCTGAAACGCCAATATTTGTTATACTGCACATGTTGAAGGTCGATGCCTTAGGCTGTTTCTGAAATCACTATTATTTATTTCTGGGCATTCAAGCCTGACTGTACAAAAGCCCTCATGATAGTTGAATAATGACATTTCAGAAAGTGTTTATTATGGAAATGAATAATCAACATAATTGAGAGTGCTTGGATGGTGCTAACAAAGAGATTGCAGTGTGAAAAACTTAAATTAAATTCTAAAACAGACAGTGATTATTATGCAATTCTATGAGGATGAAGGTGTTCAACGATCTACGGAGGTCTCCTCTTTCATCTCCTTTCATAGCAAGGCCTTATCCTGTAATGTGAAGGGCCATTCCAAGACTTTGGCTCTCAAATGACTCATGATTATATAAAAGCCTTTTGGTTTACCAACATGTAATGAGACATTAAAGAAAGCAAGACACAAGGTGAGACAGAGTGTGACAGAAAGCTTACCATCAGCCCTGCTTCCCCTCTGCTGACTCACAACTCAGGATTGGCTAAATGACCAGAAATAGAAACAAAAAAAACCTAAATGATGTGCTCCATATAACAGAAAAAGAAAACGGTTAAAAAATATGCATTCTGTAGCATTACACAGAAATAAACAGACCTGAACACAAACCTTCAACTCAGTAACTGGTAGTAATGGATATGTAAAGGAATGCTACGCAGATGAGAGACTTCAAAGCTTCTAACATGCATTTCAACAACTTTGTTTAAAATCTTAAGAGCCAGGAGTAAGTCAATGCAGGATGAGCCTTGTTATGATATAATGGCAACTATTGTACATTACAGCATACATGACAACATTAACATGACAGCAGACACTGTTCAAGTAATAAGAATACCAGTTCTACACAGAGACAAACATCAAAACATGGCATGAACTTTGAGCTGCCACTCATCTGTAGCATGTACTGGAGGGGTAGGGGGGGTGTGACAGACGGACGTTAAGCTGAGAGAGAGACCTCCTGTCCTTCTCTCCTAGGCCAACGAGCCAACAAATGTTGGCTTAAATATAAATATCCATTTTCACATTTTTGATGATGTCTCACATGACCAAATGGACATCTGCATTAAAAAGATTTCTTATTTTACATCATCTAGTCCAGGGCCAAATTAAAACCTTAATCCCAGATGGCAGGCAGTTTTGTTTTTGACTACTTTAAATTGTTCTGTGTTTAAATTGAAAGATATGCACATTTATTAATAAAGGAATTCCTTTGATGATGATGATGATGATGATGATGATGATGATGATGATGATGATGCAAGCTTATCATTAATTTTTGGATATACAGTACTTTAACTTCAGTGTTTAATAGGGCTGACCGTTATGATGGTATCGTCAAAACGATATAAAAATGTCTAAAGCATTCATTTTTCTATATCGTTTCTAACGTGATGCCAAAAAGAAACTGCAGCCAAACTGCGATACAGCAATATCTGGTCATTTGCACAATGCTTTACATTCTGATCCCGGCACGTTATGTTTATTTTGCATAAAAGTTCATAATAAAATGAGAATTTTTTTAATTTGTTAAGTATTTAATTCACACAAGAAAATTATCAATTTAGCAGAAAACATGCTATATATGTATATTTAGTTATTGAGATATAAAATTACCTATGTATATCGGGATTGAAGATTTTGGCCTCATCGCCCAGCCCTAGTGTTCAAGCATTCCCATTTCCAAAGACAGAAATCTATACAGGTCATACAGTTCTGCTACGCCTCTGAATGCTCGAATCACGTATTGTTAAATTAAAACGAAATTACACCCATTACTAAACAGTACAACTCTTGTGCTTTTCTAAAAGACCAGAATACAATTCATTTCTCAACAGTAAGTTTGTGATGTACCCTCCTTTAGTCTTTGAGTACCTAGACAGGCTGTTTTACAAGGCACAGTGAGAAGCATGTTTCTCTAAAGGAAATAGCCAAAGCCTAAAATGATGGGTCTGACTATGTAGTAAGTGGTTTACTTTGCAGAAAAATGGAAAAACGATTCCATGAGTCAGCAGAGCTACGAAGTATCACTTAACAAGCCAGCAGCACAATCTAGCACCAAAAGCCCTATGAAATGCTCCATTAGCGATACACAGTGACTCATTACTGCTGGTCCTGCTGTTAGATATGCAGTGTTGGATAAGAAAGCACTCTGTTAAAGGGTAGGGGTAGGTGGTAGTGCAGTAATGAAAAAAAAGAGTACCCTTACCAAGTCTTGCTGATCAACATGCTGGAACAAAGGCTTCATTTTTAATTGTATTATTGTTCACTTACTGCCGTCGCAGCTCATTTCACTCAATACTCAAAACAAATTAAAACATCAATACAGTATTCACATCAAGCATCCCTCCCTATGTAAGGGCAATACTTTAAGTGTAAACAGACTTCTGGTAACTTTAAACTGCATTCACTTAAACATGAGTTAACATAAGTGATTGCTTTATGTTACACATCATGTGTTAAACCAGAGTTGTCTACACTCCTAAAGGGGCAGGTTTGCATATGCAGATTTTTTTCGCTGCTGCTTTAAAACTCAAATGTCAGGTATAGATGCACATCTGACTGGCTCTTTGATAGACATGCCATAATGTTACGACTATCAATTATCATAGACTAACTATGTAGCCAACTGATGTAACACTACTAAGCTTCATCTGCAGATGCCTCCGATCGTAAAAACAGTTACTCTTCAATTACATTTCCTGATCACAGACAGAGACTCAGCCGTTCAGTGCCTCAGTGCGATGTATGGCGGTAGAAACGAAAGACAAGACATAGCAACAGACAGTCCACACAGACATGGAACTATATCCCTCATCTACAATGAAAATACACTTTGCCCATAGCCTCTAGAAGGCTATGGGCAAAGTGTTCTCTCAGAAGTGGGTCAGCCAACATTCGCCTATCACTCTCTGTACATGCAGGGCTCCAAGGTCACACCATCTACAGAGGACTGTGCATGTCTAGCAGCATTTAAGCATTTACTTAATGCAGGAGCACGTCCAATTACGGATCTGTAAGCAGTGTTGTCTTAGGTCACTGCTACAGCATAGGCCTATAATTTATTCATGTTTATATTAAATATTAAAAATGGGATGAAAATCATATACATTCAGCAGCTCCTTTGCATTGTCTCTCCATTTTCTCTTAACTTTTCTATTATTGGTCACATTTTGTTAGAGGACCTTGTATACTCAAAAGGAATAACAGTATTGCTCAGGGAAGATCTGTAAAAAACAAAAATGACTCACTTTACCCACACACACACACACACACACACACACACACACACACCTCAGCAAGAGTCCAAATATAAACATACCTTCAGATGTGGTCATCAGCGGATAATTTGTGGATCTATTAACACCGGAAAAGGCTTAATCCAAGTGATTTCCAGCACTGCTTCCTCTGGGGAGACTTCTTACAAATGGAAAACTGGTGGGATAGCTGTTAAACTTTAGTCAGCTGTTTCCATGGACATTTAGAAAAATCACATGCTGCAAAGAAAAACAAAAAAACAGAGGCAAGACATGTGAGAAACATTTGTTATGAAGAGATTCTGGCATTTTGAAACTGACAACTTCAGACACAGTGAGAAGAGATGTCCCGATTAGATAAAATGTTATCGGACTGATCTATTCATCTTGTACCCAAGTCTCCAATATTATATATATATTATATATATATATTTTTTTTTAAATGATGTGTGAAATGCTATATAGGCTATCTGTGATCATCATGACTATGGTTTAACCTCAGTATTACTCATTTATTTTACATAAAAATGTAGATGGCCTAGAATTCTCATGTAAGGCAGCCATCATATCAGATTGCCAGCTGCCTAGACTTGATTGATGGGCCTGTCCACCTCAAACCAAATGAATTCAAAAATGGATCAATAGTCTAAATCACAGTGAGAAGAAAGCAGAAAAACAGGACAATAGTTTTCACTGATCCATTGGCGTCACAGTAAGTCAAGATGAAGTCGGACAGAAATCTAACTAACTAACTGTCAGCAGATTTCAGCAGCACTGAACAGCAAACAGAAGTTAGCCATTAGCTGGTGAACATAGGTAATCATCTTGGACGCTAAAACCAAGATATTGTTATTATTAATATTATTACTTTCATTATTAGGAGTTGGCACAGACCAAACAAGAGCTAATAGGAGAGTGAATATTGGACTTACATTCATTAGTGCACAGAAATACAAATCAAAATAAATGCTTATTTATGTCTGCTGGATGTGTAAACTAACATATTAACCATAACAACGTTATAATACAATAATATTAGAGTCTGGGTTTTTCAGGTAGTTGTGGAGTTATTCTGCCCAGAGGTGGCAAAACAAACAATGATTGCAGCATCTTTCCAAAAGTTAACGAGTAATTGTGTTAAATAATCATTATTTCTATATTGACCAAAATAATCGTGATTATGTTTTTTTTCCCTCCATAATCTCCTACATGTAATGCAGCCCATTGCAAGATCTGATATTTAGGGTAATAACATTTACAGTGATTACTCAACCCAAAGGAACCAGTAAAGCCATTTTTACAAGGAGCTCATACAACATAACCTGGCCTCATCACTTAGAAATGGCAAAATGAAAACACGTGTTTTAATTTGTACAGCACAGGCCTCCAAGGCGTTTTAGCTTAATTAATGTTAATGGTGTAATGTTAATTAATAGTGCCGAATAGCCCCGTATGGGAATAGCTACAGGGCAAGAACCATTTGCCTGTTTTATATAACCACAACTGAGACGAAATAATTCTACTTGACGATTAAACAAAACAAATGTTAAACGCAACAATGTACTCAGACAAACATCGCTTTCCGTTTTCTTTTACGAGTACGCGGATACAGTCATACGTGCATTCCGATGAGATCATCACCACCCCTTCAGTAATAACATCTACTCGCCTAACAAGTTTCCTTTTATTTTGACTATTACGTTAAACACAAACTTTATTTAAAACACACTTACGAGAGAGTACCATCACCATACAATGTAGGTTAACGTTAGTTAATTAAATTATTCAATAGGTTACAGGTGCATTCGGTGTCATTACATGTAACGTTAGGGGTAACCGTAGTACACGCGTAACGTTAACGTATGCTTAAAAATTTAAACAGATGGTGTGATAAAGTAAGACATGTACACAACTACCAGGCTGTACCTATGAGTAACGTTAACAAGTTACTGCAAATAGTCTGAGCCCACCGGTTTAACGTTAGCTAGCTAGCTAGAGATAAGAAGAGGATAAATTAGCAGCTCAGCTAGCCAACGTTTCTAGGCCTAGCCTTTAAAACACCCAACTGCAGGATTTATTTGCCGAAAACGTCAATGTAGTTTATCGTTTTATTGTAGGGTGGTGCTAACCGTTATGGTAGACAAAGTCAGGACATATCGTTGACCCCGTTTTGGTGGCTTTTCTGCTCCTCTTGTAGCTAGCAGTACAAGCTAACGTGGTGCACCGGGGAGTGTTCGTTTTAGTTTACCGTGCACACCGGTGCGTGATGCTGTGCGGGGCGAGGTCATAGTGTTATGTTACTGTATGTGTAGATAGGCTCTGTATACTAAATATTTAGCATTTATAACATCTGTCAGAGGTGTACACTTCCAACAGCTGCCTTTATCACAACCAGAGCATTTCATATTTTTAATTATTTACAGTTTTAATTTTCTTGATATATTTTTCGATAAATAGCAGACAATGTTTTAATAATTATGTATGCTGCAAGGCTAAGGAGCAGAGGGTAGGCTTGCATCCGATTACCAAAAGACGTTACCTCTCTCATCACTTGCGATATCTGCTAATAAACAGACTGCTCATGCGCCTTTACATTCAACTTCACTGGCCAACCTCAACATTACTGATTTTAATAGAATATGGCCATAATGTAGAGTTTTCCAGTGCAATCGAGTAGATTACTTTAGTATACCTGCTCAAATAACATGACATACTCCTACATCCGGATTTGTTGTATCACATAGCCATAGATGCCATTACAGAACAAATGAATCCCTCTCTACCTGTTTGGCCATCAAACTCACAAACTGAATATTGCAATAAACCTAAGGTGACATTTGGGTGCGACAGTTTGTATACTTGATCGGTATTTTGTCATAAATATAGAGGCACCCGTTTAGCGTTTATGTCATTATCAAGTCTTCTCCAAACATGGAATAAACGATTAAAAAAATGAACCTTATTTTTTATAGAAATGCAGAAGTATCCTGTCCTATTGACACCACCACCATAAAACGGCTCTCACAGGTGTAAAAAGCTCAGACACACCGGGTGAATTTAGAATGGAGGTATTGGGTGGCCATCTGTCACATACTCTCACAAGGTTTCTTAATCACACCTTGGAGTCTTGTATTTCACGGTGGCGTATTTAAATCCTACAGTTCTCACAGTATATGTTTGCATTAGCTTAGAGTCCCCTCTTTGCATTGCTGATAAACCAGTGTTTAGCTTAAGACAAAGTCGAAATTGTTCAGTCAGCTAAAAGTAACACTAGATACTTACATTCTGGTCTGACCGCTGTGAAAATATAATTGAATCCGGCCTGGGTGTTGTCTCCAATGTTAAGCACAATCATTAATTTGCTTTTCGTAATCACTCACATGTAACTACACTTAACATCGCCCATCCAGACTGTCGTGGTGACAAAACAGGCGCTTACTCGCTCGCCGCCTGGCCACTCAGCCTGTCAATTAGCAGGCTGGCTAGACACTCTAGCTAAAAAACATCGCTTCAGCCATGGTTAGCTACAGGCAAACAGGGCACCTCGCCAGGCGGGCGCTACAATTTATAAACAACGTTAATCAACCGTAACCGTTTTGCAGATCGGATAACAGCATATGGAAACATTTCATTCATAGACCGGTTCGCAAAATGTGTGTTTTACTGGCTTGAACTTACATGGGCGCTGAGAGGATTGTGTTGATGACAGTTCATTTCTCCCGATGGTGGAACACTCCCACGGTGACGTCAAATAGCGTGCTCGGCGTCAGAACAGCTGAGTAGCAGACAGAATAACCATCCTTTCCATGCAGGTGGACCAGTTGGTTACGTTTATGACTAGTTTAGACATTTATGATTGTAGATATGAATAGTGATAGGGTGCTGTAGCTATTTGAGGACACTTAAGGTCGTGTCCTCAATGTTTTGTCTGGGAAAATATAATACTTGGTATTTTACTGATTCAAGTATTTTTAGACTCAACATAATTTAAAATTTGACAGTTTTTAGGCCAACACAAAATAGTCAGTAAGCTCTTTGCCCAATAGAATGTTGTTCCAGGCAATGTGGAGAAGGTTTGGAAGCATGCAGAGTTGAAACAATTAGTGTATCTAATCAGCAACATTTTTGATAATTGAATAATCATTAAAGTCATTTTTATAAAGCAAATATAACAGAAAAGTCACTGCTTTCAGCCTCTCGAATGTGAGTATTTACTAGTTTTTTTTAGACTTCCATAATAGTTAACATGACATCTTTGGGTTTTGGACTCTTGATCATTTTTCCTTATTTTCTGACATTTTGTGCAGACAAAACAATTAGGCAAGAAAATAAAAAGGAAGATTAATTGATAATGAAAAGAAGTGTTTACAGCCCTAGAAACAGCCATCATGCTTAGAAATAAAATGTACAAAAAATATAATGAATGAACTTTACCAGAATAAATAATATATTATCACTTAAAGAAAAAAAAAATTAGGGTGAGCATGGACTCACAACCTCAGGGTTTCTAGAATCCAACTACGGCCCTGAATGTCTTACCATCATTACGTAAAAAAACCCGTATTCAGACAGTAATTGTGCAGCTAACCTTGCCCTTTATTTTTCTTCAGAAAATTTACATTTTGAATCCCTCTTGCTAAATGCAAAGCAAGAGACGTTGCTTAGAGAGTCTGTTATAGCTTTGCTGGCCAAATCTGTGAGGTTAACCAAAACTCACAAAGCAGAGTCTGAAGCAGAACAGCAGAATCTTTACCACTTTCTTGAAGCTGATTTTGGCTTTTGATGAGGAGGGAAAGGATAAAATCGAGGCATGGCACGATACATAGACTGACATTCATGCTCATCAGATGGAGCTGTGTTTGCAGGAGGCGTAGTTGGAGAATCAGGAAATACTGGAATGGGAGCCTGCTGGGGAACATGATATGCTGGCAGGGTGTGAATAATAAAATGGCTTTTGAACAGCAGGCTTTAAAGCAGTATAGCTGCACTGGTTGTTGAGGTGGTAACAGGAGCAGCGTTTGGATTATTTTGTCTTTGAGAGGGATATTTAGAAGGATACAACACAGGGATCTGGTAGGTCTGAGGATACACATGATATGGTTCTGGCTGCTGGATTACAGGTTTGGGATCCTGAAGAGCTTGAGTTTGACCTTGTGGAGGCAGCAGGATCTTTGGGAATGGCAGTAAAGGATATTGAGGGAGCATTGGAAACAATACAAGACTTCCCATCATGCTTCGTGTTGGGGGCAGGTGTGGTTACCAAAGCCTCTGTGCTTGTGGCACAAGTAGGAGGAGGGATTGTTGGATAAAAAAAATGTCAGATACCATGGGGAATTGTGGGGGAAAAGGAAATGGAGACATCAGCATCTGAGGTAGTTGGGCCAGGGGAGCAGCAATGTTTTTATTAGCAGTAGATTGCGTTGGTGGTACAGGTTTGGCAAACAGAGTGTACTGAGGGAACTGTGGATACTGTGGCATGAATAGAAATGCAGGGTGCTGAGCTGCAGGTGATTCTTGATTTTCAGTGTCTGTAGCAGCACCTGTGGATGTTGTGGCAATGGTGCCATTGTACCTGTGGTAGGGGCAGGAGTGTGTGGTGGAGGAGTGGGCCCAGGAAACACTGTGTATTGAGAAACCATTGGGAAATGGGGGTACTGAGGATACTGCAGGACCTGGCCACTATCACTAGGAGGCGTAGTTGTTGCTGTTGTCGGTGTAACGTCCTGTAATGAAGGGCATGTGACTAAGAGCTCAGCATCCGCCAACAGAAGAGAGAGTAAATACTTCTTATCCTGCAAGCAAACAAACTGAGTCAATAAAAAACACATGTACACTTCAGCTTCCATTTTTAACCATAAGAGGGTCCACCATACCTTGATCTCTACGCATAAGCCTCTGTTGTAGGGTGCAGTGAGGGCCAGTCCTCCAGAGAGCACTTCAACAGCAAATCCACAACTGCTACAGACCGATGAAAGGGGCTTCCACGTGTCAGACGCTGTAAGAGTTTTAAGAACAGATGTGAAAAATATACTAAAACAGTTTTCTAAAGCCAATAAAATGACAATATGTTAAGTCACTAACCCTTAACTTTGAGTTCATTTGCTGCGATACCACCAATCTTCACCACCATCCCAGATGGGAAGCAAGAAATAGAGGGTGGTGGTAACGCAGCAGGGCAAGACATTGTCACTGGTGCCCCCCATAAACGCAGTGGTAGTACTTAATCACCACCCTGCAGTGTAAAATGATGGAGGAGTGAGAAAGAAGCACATTTGTATGCAAGAAGTTAGAGCAGGCTGAAAATTGATCAAACAATTGATTTTATTTACAGAGTTAGTCTCGCTTTGCCAGAGGAGGGTCTGGCTAGTCCACACACGTGATGGGCGGCGCTAAGCACCGGGAAAAGCCGCGGGGCCGTTGCAAAATAGCCTCGGGAAGGAACTTGTTTTGGTGGAACATGTGTATGTTCAACAGTTGTTTTAGTCGAGCAACAGAAAACTCAGATTGGACAGATAGTCTAGCTAGCTGTCTGGATTTACCCTGCAGAGATCTGAGGAGCAGTTAACCATAGTCCTCAGAAATCGACCGGAATTTAAAATTCAAACACAAACAAAACGGAAGGTAATGGACATCCGGCTGAAAAGAGTAAAAATCCGGCGGAATTTCCGACGGCAATAGAGCAATCCCAGAAGTGGAACGTCGTGGATTTAGACTAGGGAATAGCCAAATGCAAAAGTTAGGAAAAGGCTTGATGAGTGTTCACTATAATGAAGTGCAGTTTGATTTCAGTTATAATATAATATATAATATTATAATTATATGATATATATATAATGCCACTGATAATATGGCAGCTCTGGTAAAGTGCAGCAAAACGCACCTCTCAGCGGGACAGCTCCACAGAGAAGTCACATTCAGAAGGCATTTGAGACAAAGGAGTAAGAGGCCCATCACCTGTTTGACATTAGAAGAAAACATTTACACAGTTTGTATATTGGCCAAAATTCCAAACTGCTTATATAAAACCTACCACTATCCAAAAGAAAGTGAGGAGCTCTGACTCATTTGTCCTTCTGAGTCATCAAATTGTCACTACAATGCACTGATGGATCCATGCGCTTCAGTTTTGCAGCCATCAAATTGTACACTGGAAAAACAAGCACATAAATAAATTCAATTTGGTGATCCAAACACACCCGACAGCCCTGCCAAAATACACTGCAATAACCATTCATTGCTCACTCAAAACTAATAGGTTCCATCATGTTTTAAAAAGGACCCGGAGGAGTTTTTGACCAAAAGAGCTATATTTTGATGAGTATGCCCCATACAAGAACACATTATGCAGGCTACAGCACACATTTCTGTCCACTGAAGACGGCCTCTGTGGGCCAATAAATAAATAAATATAGGCCTAATTTTGAGATCTTAAAATAATAGGATAGAATATATATACGTGTGTGTGTGTGTGTGTGTGTGTGTGTGTGTGTGTGTGTGTGTGTGTGTGTGTGTGTGTTTATTTATTTAGAATGCATTAACTTAGTTGGTCATGAACTACTGGAACAATATAGGCTATCACACATAGGCTATTTAATCAAAGCTTGAATAGGATTAATATTTTGATATATTTTTGATTCAATTCCCCATGTGGTATTTTATTAATAATTTAATACGCACTAAACTCTGTGGCATGAAACACTCAGCACCATTGTGGATAATGGATCACACATTATTGTGTGACTATAAGAGATGCGAGAGCATTGCAGTGCGAGAGTGTGGAGGGAGAGAAGACAGACGGAGGAAAATAGTATTATTTCGAGAACAATTTTGTACTAGTTGCTTAGTTTTTTGTTTCTTATTAGCCCCCTGGTAGCCTTTAGTCTCTAGAAAGAGCCAGCATCTACGCAAATCTACGTACCTGTGCCTGGAGGACTGCACATTTTCTACGAGTATAATAAACATTAGCTTCAGGCTAACGCCAGCTCCATGGCTACCTCCACACCTGGCGAGTCCCCATTTCCCCACAGAATTTCCTCGTTGCTTGAAAATGCAAACAAAGAAATTTCTGACCTTAGGGAAGAAGTTCGTCGGCTCTCAGAGGACTTAAAAACCAAAGATGCCTTGTTAACAGCCTACCTGGACGTTGCTCAAAATCAATTGCTCCAAATCACAACTCTCGGCGGATTTCCAGGATAGAGGAGAAACTTTTTACATTTCCTTCAGTTTCTCAGCAACCGTTTGTATTAGAAAGACAAAAAATATATATTTTAAACCCATATATGTCACCTACCTCCCCATACTGCTGCAACCATGTGTACATATGATAATATGGAAGTAATTTGTACTTAAATGGACCCTGAAAAATGTTGCAACAGTACCGAGGGGCAGTTGCAACAGTCATTTAGATGTAATAAAACTCATACTTCGGCATAATTATTCAAATATTTTTTTTGTTTATTTCAGACCAGAGTTATTAAACCACTGAATTACCTTTTATGTCAATTTTATCTAATGTCATGAGGGACAGTTGTAACGCCATGTGTGGACAACTGTCCCCACCCCAAAAGCCATCTTAAAACTAATGATGCTAGCCTAACATTAGCTTTAACACATGGTACTTAAGTCTGTTAAGAGCTAAGAAACTGCACATTCAAACTATATAATGATAAAGATCAATACTTAAACAGTTTAGACAGTATGACAAAAAGTCTGGTCGTAAAAAAGTTACTTTTTCACCTTGAATTTCAGTTCTCCCATAAGGAATGATGACATGTGGCTGTTAACTTCCAGACAGATGGAGGGGTCTACTGAGCATGTGCATTAGGAGTTTCATGACTCTAGCTCATTCCTGATTGGAGAAATCAACTGCCACACGTTGCAACTGTCCCCACTCTCCCTACTGCACTTTGGGACCCATCCGCCTGCCCACATCCATCTTCTTGCTCGACACCGACCATCAGGCCATCCTGGACTAAAGTGGTTTGCGGCTGAAAGAGAGCCTCGGGTAGGGCTCCATCGCCTCCGGCCCTCAGCCTCTCCAGTCGCTTCGATGCCCTGTCGAAGCCAAATGTTCCCCCGGTAACGGCCGATGTGGTTACCCGAGCTCGCCCCGCTTCAAAGCCGACTGACCAGCTGTTGTCACGGGAGACGACCGCTGCCTCGCGGCGAAAACTTCTGAGGGATGCGGTAGGCTAGTCAGACGGTCCGGTGGCCTCCCTTGCCTGAACCGGCCAAATGACAACGTTCCTCAAAAACAATCTCCCCCACCGAATGCTAAGCAATATTCCTCTTCTTTTCCTTGTCCATCTGAAACCGATACTGGCTGTTTTGTTCCTGCCACCGGCCATTCACGCCCCCCCACTCCTCGTCCGCTCTTCCCCCCAACCACAATAATTATTGGTGACTATCCCGGGTGATCACCCGGGATATATGTTTTTTTAATGCTGTCACACACTGCTTTCCTGGAGCCAAAGTTGCAGACATCCTGGCTAAAGCTGTGGACCTGATACCCTCACTCCCGACCTCTATTAAATGCATTGTGGTCCATTGTGGACATAACGACATGTCCTATCAGCAGAGTGAGCGCACAAAGAAATACTTTAGTACTCTCATTGAAGCTTTAAAAAGCACTGGGAAGAAGATTTTTATTTCGGGCCCACTTCCATCTCGAGGTCGCGGAGTAGGCCTATGCCTTTTTAGCAGACTACTCATACTCAACACCTGGCTCCAGCATACATCATAGGTTTTAGACACAAGATAGGTTTTATTGACAATTTTAATCTGTTTTGGGAACGTGGCTCCCTGTTCAGCAGGGACGGGATTCATCCCAACAGACGCGCCAGCCAGATGCTATGTGAGAATCTGCGGCACACCGTGCAGACCAAGACCTTTGATTGACTGTTTGCACCCTGTAAACACACGCACAAGCGCACTTCCCAGTCACACTCTCCCATAAGCTCTCACTCCTTTACAAATAACTCTGCTAACCCACAGACCAGCTATATCATTCCAGTAGGAATCAATAATATCAGTAATCACAGGTACAGCGCTACACGCTCCTCTGTGCTTCCTTTGGAGCAGCCACCCATTCATAATCCCATAACTACGGTGTCTGTCCCCCGACTGAGATCGGTAAAATCAAACGTAAACCAACGAGGTGCTATACTTAACAACCTAATTGGAATTAAAACAACTACTGCAACGATAGAACAGAATAGGAAAATCAAATGTGGACTATTAAATATTAGATCTTTGTCTTCTAAAGCAATATTGGTAAACGATTTTATATCAGATAATCAAATTGATCTATTCTGTCTTACTGAAACATGGCTGGGACATGAAGAATATGTTAGTCTAAATAAAGCCACTCCTCCCAGTCATATTAATACTCAAATTCCTAGAGGCTCAGGCCGAGGAGGGGGAGTTGCAGCCATATTTGACTCAAACCTGTTAATTCATCTTAAACCTAAACTTAATTATAACTCATTTGAAAGTCTTGTTCTTAATCTTCAACATCCGATATGGAAAACATTACAGACAATTATATTTGTTGTTGTTTACCGAGTGCCAGGCCCGTATTCTGAATTTTTATCTGAATTCTCCGAGTTTTTGTCATGTGTAGTCCTAAAATCAGATAAAATAACTATTGTAGGTGATTTTAATATTCATGTGGACGTTGACAGCAATAGCCTTAGTACTGCCTTCAACTCACTACTAGATTCAATTGGTTTCAGTCAGAGTGTGCATAAGGCCACGCACTGTTTTAACCACACACTCGACCTTGTGCTGTCATATGGCATCAAAATTGAAGATTTAATAGTATTTCCACAGAACTCCTTATTATCAGACCATTTTTTAATAACTTTCGAATTCTTAGTACCCGACTATACAAAATTAAATAAAACCTTCTACACTAGATGTCTATCTGACATAGGGCTGTAGCGATACACTAATCTCACGATACGATACAATACACGATATTCAGCCAACGATACGATTCGATACGATTCGATATAATTCGATACACCAATTTACTTGGATTTAATTAATTGAACTGAAAACTAAAAACCTCAATTACACAATATATGTCTCTGACTGGACAGACAGTCTACAGCTTGCAAATGCTGGACAAAATGAATCAAAGATGTGTTGAGAAAATTAGTTCCATTTATTGAAAGCTTACAAGCCTTTGAAAAGTAAATAAAATGCAGTATTGCAATTAACAATGGAGAGTTAAAAAGTGCAGCAAGTGGCCTGTTCTGAACAGTTTCTTTGACAGCTTTTTTAGCTTGACACTGAACATATGAAGTAGCCAGTCTAGGCACCAGGTAAGTAAACATAGTACCATGGCTTCTCCTCAGAACACACCGAAGAAACGCCGACTTGAGTGTACGCTCTGCACGTGTGCGAAACGTAATACGTCTCCATAGTAGCAGGCGGCGCTGCTCTGTATTGTTTCCATTAACAGTCTGATTGTTTCCCAGAAAATGAAAACCGGCAGCTGATTGGACAAACGCATCACATGGTCCTTTTTCTCCAGAAATTCACAGCCAGACTGTCATGGCGGCTTGTTCAGAATACGATCTCATATTGTACTAAAATAGTTCACCGAAACGTGTTTCTGAAAACATTTTAAGCGAGAAATAGGCCGTGCAGTTGCTCAATCTGTCTTCATTTCAGATCGACAAAGGTCAGTTTAAAAGATTTTCGTCAGATTTTGAGAGGCTCATCCGCTCGCCATTTCCGGGTGAGTCCCGACTGCCCTGTCTCTGACTGAACATGTTGGGTCAGCCAAAATGAAGGCCGACGGCTCCTCCAACGGACGACGGCACGGAACACACTGAACAGACTCGAGTCACCGACCTTGCCAGACGGTCCGACGGCCGATAATCGGCTCTGTGTGTCAGCGCCCGTAGACGTCGGCGTCTGCGTAAAGTTAGTACGGGTAACTTGCTCTACAGCGACACTAGCGGCTGGCTGACCAAATCGCTCTTCCTGCAACGCGTACGGGGGTAAACCATGGGGTAAACACGGGGGATTTGAATGAGACTTATGTATCGATACTCGCGGCTTAAAAATCGATACTTTCTTGGGAAAAAAAATATCGATTTATATCGCAGAATCTATAAAATTGCTCAGCCTTAATCTGACAGTGCTATAGCTAAATTTAAGGAAAATATTCCAACAGCATTTAACTCAATGTCGTGCTTTAATATAACAGAGGACCTTTATGTTAACTTTAATCCCTCCCAAATTGATAATTTTGTAGACGGTGCTACGGCCTGCCTATGGACAACTTTAGACTCTGTTGCTCCCCTCAAAAAGAAGATGATGAAGCAAAGGAAACTATCACCCTGGTATAACTCTCAAACTCGCAAATTAAAAAAAATCTCACGAAAACTTGAAAGTAAATGGCGTTCCACCAAATTGTAAGAATTTCATTTAGATTGGCAAGACAGTTTGAAAACATATAGGAAGGCCCTCAGAAATGCCAGATCAGACTATTACTCATCATTGATAGAAGAAAATAAGAACAACCCAAGGTTTCTTTTCAGCACTGTTGCCAGGCTGACTGACAGCCACAGCTCTACTGAGCCATCTATTCCCCTAGCTCTGAGTAGTGGCGACTTCATGAGTTTCTTTAATGATAAAATTATAACAATTAGGGATGGAATTCATCACCTTTTGCCCTTAACTTGTAACGGTTCACCTTTGAATGCAGGAGTGCTAGAAAGAACGACAGGACCTGACATAGACTGCTTTTTTCCTATAGACCTTCAACAATTAATGCTAAAGGTCTCCTCAGCAAAGCCATCTACCTGTCTATTAGACCCCATCCCAACGAGGCTACTTAAAGAAGCGTTATCTGTGATTAACACTTAATTACTAGATATGATCAATATGTCTTTATTAACAGGTTATGTACTGCAGTCATTTAAAGTAGCTGTGATAAAACCTCTTCTGAAAAAACACACCCTCGATCCTGAGGAACTATAGACCTATATCTAACCTTCCCTTTCTCTCCAAGATCCTTGAGAAAGTAGTCGCTAATCAGTTATGTGACTTTTTACATAGGAATAGTCTATTTGAGGACTTTCAGTCAGGATTTAAAAAGCATCATAGCACAGAGACGGCACTGGTGAAAATTTCTAACGACCTTCTAATTGCTACTGACAAAGGACTTGTCTCCATACTTGTCTTATTAGATCTTAGTGCTGCATTCGACACTATTGACCATACCGTCCTTTTACAGAAACTGGAACATTTAGTTGACATTAAAGGAATCGCACTAAGCTGGTTTAAGTCCTATTTCTCTGATCGATCTCAATTTGTCAATATCAACGATAAATCCTCCAAGTACGCTAAAGTTAGCCATGGCGTTCCTCAAGGCTCAGTGCTTGGACCAATTCTTTTCTCCTTGTATATGCTTCCTCTAGGCAATATTATTAGGAAACACTCAATTAATTTTCACTGTTATGCGGATGACACCCAATTATACTTATCAATCAAGCCAGACGAAACCAGTCAGTTAGCTAAACTTCAAGTATGCATTAGAGATATCAAATCATGGATGACCTACAATTTCTTGATGTTAAACTCAAACAAAACTGAAGTTATTGTGCTGGGCCCTAAACACCTCCAAACATCATTATCCCAAGATATAATTACTCTAGATGGCATTGCCATGGCCTCCAGCACTACTATCAGAAATCTAGGAGTTATTTTTGATCAGGATATATCCTTTAACGCCCACTTAAAACAAACCTCTAGAACAGCCTTTTTTCATCTTCGTAACAGTGCCAAAATTAGGAACATCCTGTCTCAAAACGATGCTGAAAAACTAGTCCATGCATTTGTTACTTCCAGGCTGGACTATTGACATTCCCTATTATCAGGATGTTCAAATAAAACTCTAAGGACTCTCCAGCTGATCCAGAATGCTGCAGCGCGTGTTCTGACAAGAACTAAGAAAATTTCTCCTATATTAGCTTCTCTGCATTGGCTTCCTGTAAAATCCAGGATTGAATTTAAAATCCTTCAATTAAAATGCTTGTTACTAACATAGCTCCGGGGAGCTTATTCCCCGGAGTCCTTATGTTCTTTTTCCGCCCAGCATCATCATCTTGGATCATGATGGCACCTACATCATGGTGGCAGCTGTCGCCGTGGTCCTGCCCTACGCCCTGCTGTGCCCTATTACACCCTGCTACACACTGCAATGCCCGGCTTCGACTTGCTATGTCCGGCCAACGCCCTGCCACGCCCTGTTATGCCCTGCTGTGCTCTACAACACCATGAACTATTATAACTATTACAATATCTTTATTGTGACTATTATTGCCATTGTTCATCATACCCCAAACCGGCACCATCAGACACCGCCTACCAAGAGCCTGGGTCTGTCCAAGGTTTCGTCCTAAAAGGGAGTTTTTCTTTGCCACTGTCGCACTTACGCATTCATGCATGCTCTTGGGGGAATCACTGGAATTGTTGGGTCCTTGTAAATTATAGAGTGTGGTCTAGACCTACTCTATCTGTAAAGTGTCCTGAGATAATTCCTGTTATGATTTGACACTATAAATAAAATTTAATTGAATTGAGAGGATCTATGTTCGTCGAACTTGAATGCAAGTGAACCGCGTCGTGTTGGAGCCGCAGGTGCATGTTTTCCATCAGACGCCACACCTCTGAGGTGAAGACTGTCTTGTAACGGAGACCTTTGCACAATAACAGCTTCTGTATCAACAGCTTGTCCGTTACAAAGTTGTATACATGTAGTCTTCAATACGTCTTAATTGACCAACCAATCACAGCCAGTTTGGTGAGAGCACGTGTGATGATGCATTGTGGCTCTTCCGCCGAAGAAAACCTAACTTAAAATTGAGTAAGTGCATGTTCAATTATAAATAAGGCATATGGAAGTGATTTATCAAAATGAGACAAGCAAATAGTTGTTTGTCAAATAGATTCCACAAAAAACAAACATTCTTCTGACCAAGGCTTGATTTCAAACCTGTTTCAATCGTTAAACTGGATGGACTTAATCAGAAGTGCATTGATGATAGCTATGATAAACACAGCTAAAAAGGCAGGTAGGATAACCTACTTAAAAAAAACACACCATTCAATCAAATTGATAGACTACATGGGTAATGTTAGTATAAAGGACAAATCAAATATCATTAGAATAATATAAATGCATTTTTGCTTTGCAAACTTTGCTACACATGCAACCACAATTATTCCAGTTACAATTCTCTGTGTTTAGGCACATGGCAATTATCAAGATGATTAATATAAAGTCACTTTATTTCATACACAACAAAAACATCCAATCATATTTATTTCTGCAAAGGTAAATAGTGCAATGAATATAACACCCCTGTATTTTCAAAACATACATGTACATACATACATGTGACGTCTTAATTTAGTCAATATTAGACCAACACAAGTAAAGCAGTTGTTGCTTGAGGCCATATCGCAAGAGCATAACTGTCTACATTATGTGAGTGTGCCATTTAATGAAGGCTAGAGGTTAGAAGTGGTACTCCTGACATTAGAGGCAGCTTTAACATCTGTCACATCGTCTCCAGACCAGCAATGCTGATGCATCACTGTTGAGAGTGCTAAGTTAAATTCTTCTCCCTGATGTGCAGCAGCTGGAGACCCAACACTACCCTCATAATCAGTGATAATACTGGGTGACTGTATCAGCTCTGAGTCTTTACCTTGGAAGTCGTCTAGAGATGCAGAAATAGACTCTGTATCCAACGTCCACCCATTGCCAACATAAGCTGGAGGGAATGTTATTGTATCACTATTTCCATCAGCAGTGTCTGCGCCCACAGTTTGAGTCCAAGAGGGAGGTGGAAGTGTGAACAGACCTTCTGTTACAAGCTGTCTATTGTGAAAGGCGAGGTCAATGCTGCGTCTGAGGTTAATTGGAGATGGAGGCCACATGTCAAATTCTATAAGTGAAAGAATACATTCACGTTCACCAACTGTCTGCCACAGTGGTGTAGCCTGAAAGTCAGATCTGCTACTGCTAACAGGATCAGGCATGTATTCTTGTGTAATGGTAGACGGTTGAACATCACACGGACACATTAAGTTGTTGCTGAAACCTGTTCTAGACAGCTTATACTTTGCCCAGTTATTTGGCATCAGGTCTTCCAGGGTTTTCTCCGATTTTCTTAGTGGCCTTTTCTGTTTCCTGGCCAAGACCCTACCCCACAAGCGGGTCTCCTCTACCGCTTTAGGCACTTTACTTCTGCCCTGCCCATGATAGCCCCTTGAATGACCCCTGGATGGTGTCCAGGAGATCCAGGATCCCAGGACAAGCAACGAAAATCCCCATGCTAACTCAAGAACTCTGGCCCAAAACTGACAAAGCCACCAGCCCCAGCCAAAGCGCCTCCAGTTCCCCAGAAGCCCATAAAGCCAGAGGAGACTATACATCTGAAGGCTGCAGCAGAGAAACCCGAGGAAGGCGCACAGTACTGTTACTCGTCTTGCACACTTCTCAATCCTCTGTGAAGGAGCCCACTGACGTGCAAAAGACCTGAGAAGGGGATATCGATAAGAGAAAGACTTGAGGATTCCCATGCAGAATGGGAGGCCCCAGCAGAGGGAGAGGGTATGTAGCAACAGAGGGAGAGTGGGGGATAAAGTTGTAGAGAAAAGGTCTGCTACAAATAATGGAGTGCAATGTGATACAGCCAGCACTCCAACCACCCATGGGTGCTGCAGCTTTAGTGGGAAAAGTAATAATTTCAACCCTCTGAGTGTGACCAGTGCGAGGGTAACCTGCACCCACAGAAGGAGCTGCAGAGGAACATTATGGAGAGCTGCCAGAGTAGCACGAGACAGGATCTGACGGGTGCCATAAGGATCAAGTAGAAGGAGGACACCACGCAGACTACCACAGAGGATCAGGAGAGTATTTGCTAAAGTCAGGGTGTCACAGAGGGGATGAGGAAGAGTGCATGCACCGGCCATTCCCATAACTGCCAGGATTGCCATCAATATGAAGAGGCTGGCTGATCCAAAGACATGTAGTTCCCAGGCAAATGCCAGTGTGCGTCTCATGTCATCCCAGAGCAGATTGGTGCCGTTATAGTTTGTAAGAACAACACAAGGACTCAGACCAAGCACACAGGGACCTCCAGGTCTTGACAGGTAATGGTTCAGAGTGGAAGTTAACGCATTGTTTTGGACAGTGAGTTTAGGGCTGTCCAAACCTAAAAATGAGAGACAGAGAGAGGGAGAAATAAGAAAAGTCTTATTTTTTGATGCAGGAGAATTCAATTTTGTAAACATATATTTTGAATTAATTGTGTATTTTACTATGTGGCTAATGGGAGAGAATTAACTATGTTCACTTACCATGCAGAAAATCATCATTTACAATGGATGTATGACTCTTTTTTAATTGTTCCTCAGTCATTATGTGGCTGCCTTCCAAAAGAGCTTCCTCTGAGATCATGTGCACACTGGAGTGAGTGTATCCTGTAATTGAAGTATTAGCTTTGTCAGCTCCTTGGTCACGAGCGCCTGAGTGGCGTAGAGTAAGTGCTGGTGTTTTAGTTAAAGGAATTCCAGATCCAGAATGGCTTTCATTGCTGGCTTGCTCAGTCTCCTTTGGAATGATGAGTATCTGTGATGCTCTACTGTCAACACTCTGTCCACGGCCCTCTGCAGAGTCACCGCTGCTCTCTGAATGGAAGATCAATTCACTGGCCAAGCTGTCTGGAGCGTTGTTGTTTCTGCCTGTGCTTCGAGTTATTCGGTCTGGATCAGAGTTGTCCAGTGAATGTGAAGTGATGAGGCTTCCAAGTGAAGAGAGAGACACGGTTAGCGAAATGAAGAGCAAAGATGAACGCCCCATTTTGACACTTTTGATATTAAGTCAAAATCCCAAAACCTGTAGGACGACAAAGAAGAAGGAGAGGAACAGCCTGGCACAGCAGACTGACATTGGCTACAGAGACTACTTTCATATAACTATTCCACTTCAAAATTAGACCCTTATTCGGTGTCAAGACAGGATGAGTCACACAGATTCCTAGATAATTAATTTTGTGTTTCAATCCTACAAAGGACACTAAATTCCCTGTGTAATCCAGTGGGTTTGCACAACATCTGTGAATGGTTTATCTCAGTTAAAGTACGACACAGCTTGGCAAATCCATGAAAGTTCACAGCATGAGTCAGTCTGATCTGTCTGTGACCTTTGGTCACAAATGCCAAGCTGCCACTCTAGACAATAGAGCACAAGTATTATATATATATTATTTTCAGCATGACCTAAACATATCTTACAGGTGACCTGATTTCCCAAAGCCTGCTGAAACCTTGGGTAACTTTAGATGATAAATTAACGTTATTTCTGTTTGTTTACTTTAAAACTGCTTAAAACATGAACCACAAGTTTTAAGAAATGCCTTGTGTCCTGACTTATTGTTGATAATTTGTACTATTTGATTAAAAAGTGCACTCAAACAAATACAAAAGTAGTCTCTAAAACAAGCGGGGGATTTTTCTAACTATTCCAACTATTAACATTAATTTTACAACATTATCAAAACACAATATCCGATTGCCGAAACAAATTCTCCTATACACTAAACCAAAGATTTAAAAAATGTTCAATAAAACCAGATAACTCAGACGTACCTGTGATTCCTTTTGCTCTACTTTCTTTAAGTGCTTCATGGGTAGCACTCTAGCTGCAGTTCAAGCGTTTGTAACATGTGATTTCTGATGTAGTACATAAAGAGCATCACAGTAAGGGTTGAACCCATTGGATTTACAGGCATGCTTTCAGCCATCCAGCTGACATCCTATTCCTATTACTGCACCGGCTGGTTACTTGGCAGCTTCCCATCTTGATGTGTCACCTGCTAAAACAATTGCAAAACCAAAATACCAGGGGGTAATTCTGGAAAAGAAAATGCTTAATTAAGCACCTTCTGGGGGATTATTGTCTTCACATATGTAGATTTAAAAAAGAAACATTTGTTGTAAATAATTGACTATATAAAAGCTGACAAGCCTCATCTGCCTGTTTTCACAACAGTTGTGTTAAGGTTAATCCCTTCTCTAAAGGATTACATTAAGTAGCACAAAGTCACATGAAGTGATAATGTGAAGCCAACTAGACACTAGTATTGTTTTATGCCAACTCACTGGCTATTAGTTTGAAACATGCACATGTGAGGGGTTTTGTATGCCAAACATGACATGACGTGGAGAGATGTTATGCATACTGTATGATAAAATGTGTAAGACTATTAGTCACAGTCACCACTTAGATGAATCTTATTATGTTTTTGCTATCATTGTAAGCAATTTTATTTAAGAAAAAAATGGTAATAAGCATATTACTCCCACCACCACTTCCACCATAGAGCCCCTGCAGTCTGTAGTGAGTGTGGGAATTAACTCTTTCCTATCCAGTGTGTAGTGGACATAGCCTATGCCCACAGTACATCTGTGTTGGTCCACCTTAAGACGGGCGAGAGGCAGTTTGTTGTGGAGAGTACTGGGGGAGGCCCTCAGTAGCACATGCCTGGCTCTTTAAGGCAGACTGGGGAAGTTAGATTTTGTTAAAGGTACATGCATTCAAATGTTTACCAGGCATCACCAGAACATCTCTGGGAAGCATTTTAACACTGCTGCAATTATATATACTGTATGTTTATGTGTCAATGTTAAATGACTCAACCTGGAACTTGGGTTCCAGAGTCCTGTTGTACAGAGTCAAACATATAGGGATAAAAGGAGATAGTCTGACAAAATAAGGTCCATTTACTAGCTTTTTTATCAGAGCTTTCAACCACAACTCATAGGTGCTGTGGCATACAGAGATTATCATGAGGCGAATAAACAACCAAATTCAGCAAAAAACAATAACGTTTAAGTGAATTGTAAATTTTGGTTTATTCTTTTAAAGAATTGCCTATAATTAATGTTTTTAATTCATATTAAATATCTATCTATTATATATCCGACTGCATTTACTATGAGTGCCTGTTTTTACTTTCCATGTTATCTCTTATGTTATTTCCCCTCTCTGGTTTTTAGTGCCGGATAATAAAGAATTAAATAAAAATAGGTATGGCTCCAAAGCACACAATATTTATGTGAGGTATTTTAAATTGTAGGAAATTTGTTTATAAAATCTGACGAAGCATCATTACACAAGCTGTAATGATGCTTCTGATGCTTAATCAGATTTTATAAACAATTTTCGTCTGACTATAAACCCTGCATGTCATCTCTCTGGATGGGAACTCTTGTCAACAGAACACCGCGGCAGGACGTCGCAAGCAGTCTGTAGTGGAGTCGCGTTGTTTTCGGGGCCTATACTTCCGTTATTTTATATCTCACTGGATAAATACAGTGGAGGTTTTTGTATGTGTCGTTGTGTGGTGTAGGTCGTAGCAATACCACTCGGAATTCAACTGGATACATAAATCTGTGCTTTGCTGGAGCTGTGAAACTTGTTTTACTCCGAAGCGTGCCCGGAGACGTCAGACCTCGCCTGCTCGCTGCTACTGTTACATTTTTATCGCAATCTAAACAGCATTGTTTGCGGGACTACACCGTCACTACACGCACTATGTAGCGAAGTGAATGGTGTGCTGGTGGTAGCTGTTAGACGTTTATTGGCTTTTTAGTTTTAAACACCGTGCCTTGGCGGAAAGGAGAGGATTTCGTTTTATTTAAGGTAGCATGACATGATCCGGAGCCATCGAGCTAGCTAGCTAACGTTAGCACAATGATTAGCTAGCTAGCGTCATGTTATGTATGGAATGAATGTACTGTTGCTTTATTGTTTAACATATGTTATGAGCAAATATGTAGCTAAATTGCATAATTTACGGTAGATATCACAACTCGGCGGTGTTAAATACAGTTAGCGGTTGTTAGCAAGCCAACTGTCCATATGGGCTGTGACAAAACAGTGCCTTGCTAACATCGTGAAGCTAGCTTGCTAACCACTAACGTTAGCTGTAACGTACAGTATAGTCGCTCAAATGTATTGTTGGTGCTCTATAAACATTAAACCAAAATTGTCTTTCATGTTGTAGCTAACAATGTACAGTTAGCTGTGAGCTAGCGTTATATCTCTGACTGTAATGTTTAAGTTAACATTTACTAGAAAAAGTTGATGGAAGCGCTGCAGTCATTGTAATATTAACGTATTGACTTACAAGCCAAAATGCACTTTGTCCCGTGTGCTTGTTAAGTTATTACAACGTTACCCTATTATTTAAATGACAGTATTGAGCTAATTAATGTCGTGCTTATAAAATTGCACTGCCCCTCTTTATTACAATATTCTTCATTCACGTTATACATGTCTGTGCTTTCAATACATAGCTTGTAAATGTGAGCTTTTTTGGACTTGACTGGACTCTCAAATGTTTGAAAATGTATCTTTCTAGGTCAATTGAGGATGAATGAGCAGGGGAGTGGGGTCGTTTCCTTTGATGAGTATGTGCGGCAGAAGGCCCGCACTGTGCCTCAACACAGGATGAAGGAGTTCCTGGAGTCTCTCGCCAAGGGCCCAGAGGTGATGCAGGAGTTCAGTCAGCAGGAAGGTGCGGCCACCACCACAGCCATGGTGTACCAGCAGCAGGGTACCAACTGTGTCTACGCAGACAGTACGGAGGTGGCTGGCTCTCTCTTAGAGCTGGCTTGTCCGGTAAGAGCAGGTCCCTTTTTATTATGGTTGATGTTGAATGATATTCTCCACTGTGGTGCAATCTGCTGCACTTCATATACGTGCTTAATGACAGGTACAGGTGACCTCAGCAGAGATTTCACCTCATCTGTCTGTGCATCAAGAGTCTGAATAGCAGCTTCAGATGCAGGTTAGTTTATCAGCAATGTCAGTTTCTCGTATTATGACATGCTATGGTAAAATTGCACAAGACATATGGGGCCTGCAGGGACCTGAATGTCAGATTGTGATGATCAGTTTTTCATTTGAGAGTAAAGCTGCCATTCTACGGTTGATATGTTCATAGTAAGATAATCTGTTAATACATTTGAGGTAACTCCAGATCTACAATTGTATAATAATAAATATATATTACAGTTAACAGGCATTGCTTCTTACCTCCAAGGTGCCTCATGATTCTAGTGGTTATTGGCCTCCTACTAGTTGTTAGGAGGCATGGCCTTGGCTACACAATAAAGTGGGATCACTCATTCACTCACATTCTCTTTACTGCTGCACTTCTGTCTACTGCATATCCTTTTAAACTTTTATAAATATTACTTAAGCCCATCGTGGAATATTCCACAATAGACACCTACTCCTATTGTGGATTTGCAAAAACATAGGGTTGTGTAACATTTTCTGTGTAGAAGAAACAGTTTCTTTGGTTAAATTCACTGATACATTGTGACGTGTAGACTGTTTGACCTGCTCAGTATTGATAGTATTTGTATTAGTGTAGCTTCACATTTTATCAGAAATGTCATTACTTTGGACATAAACTCACTTTATCTACATTCACATTCTTTTATCTCAAATAGTACTTCACAATGGTCTGTTTATTTTTCAAACATTCCCTCTGTGCCAGGTTCAGATTCAGGAACAGCAGGGCCAATCAGTTGGCCAGGTTCTTCAGGTGGCCTCCCCCTCACAGCAGGACCTGCAGGGAATCTCAACAGCCCATTTTGTCCAGCAGGGAGAGCTCACAGAGGAGCAGCAGCAGCAGGTACAGGATTTTTTTTTTTAAACACCCACCCATATCAAGTGCATTCATGTGATGCTGGTTTGTGACTATGTCAACTGTGTTCCACAGATTCAGGCACAGCTGGTTGCTGCTGTAGCTCGGGGACAACAAATCCAGTTGTCAAGTGGACAACAAATCCAGTTACAAGGAACGCAGCATATTCAGCTGCCAGGTGGCCAGCAAATTCAACTTCAGGCTGGCCAACATATTCAGCTACAGGATGGTCATTTTCAGCTACAGGATGGTCATTTTCAGCTACAGGATGGCCAACATTTTCAGCTACAGGATGGCCAGCAAATTCAGCTACAGGATGGCCAGCAAATTCAGCTACAGGATGGCCAGCAAATTCAGCTACAGGATGGCCAGCAATTTCAGTTACAGGATGGCCAGCAAATTCAGCTACAGGATGGCCAGCAAATTCAGCTACATGGTGGCCAGCAAATTCGGCTACATGGCGGCCAACAAATTCAGCTACAGGATGGCCAGCAAATTCAGCTACCAGGTGGCCAGCAAATTCAGCTACCAGGTGGCCAGCAAATTCAACTACAAGGTGGCCAAAAAATTCAGCTACCGGGTGGCCAACAAATTCAGCTACAGAGGGGCCAACAGATCCAGATTCAGACCATAGAGGCCATGTCTCCTTCGCAGCAACAGGACTCAGCCAGGGAAGCAGAGAGGAGGTCTGCCACTGTCCCAACTGTTCTCCAACCTGCCAAGAAGCGCAAGATGGATGGCCCTCTATCTGTGTCTTATGCTGTTACACAGGGGCAGCAGGTTGCCACAGTTCTAACCATCCCTCAAGGGCAGCAGCAGAGCTATGTGTCCCTACGACCAGATTTGCTCACTGTTGACAGCGCTCAACTGTACAGCACTACAGGAACAATCACAGGTCCCACAGGTGAGACCTGGACCATCCCTGTGTACTCCACTCCACAGCAGCAGGGGGTAACTCACATTGCCATACCACAGGACACATACAGCACAATGCAAGTTGCCACCACCAATGGTAAGGACAAAATGTCCCCCAGTTCCTCATCAAGGTCTGCAGATGTGCAGTCGGCCTCCACTGGGACGCAGGAAGAAATAGTACAGACCCTGTTCCCAGCGCAGTTCATGAACGGGAACATTCACATCCCTGTGGCAGTGCAGACTGTAGGAGGGACTTACAACGCTGCACAGTCGGTACACATATGGGACCCAAATAAACAGCAGAGCCAAGGAGAAGAGGGACAAGAGCAGCAGCTCCATCTGCAGGTGTGTTCTGACTTTGATTATCTGAATTGGTCCTATGCTGTGTACCCTGTTTTTTCATAGCTCAAAGCATAAAATGGATAAAAAGAAATGTATCTTAAAATTGTTCTTGGTGATGAGAATGAATAACGTGGCAGACATGTATCGTTATAGTCAGGAAATCCTAAGAAAATTACCTGAAATGATTGAGTGTTTGAAACCTTGCAAATGCATTTCTTTTTTTTTGGAACTATCACTATAAAAAGTTTGTAAACTTGCATGTCATTTTTATACTGGCCTTGAAAAATGTATTATTGCTACTTACTGTAATTATAACATTATCTAGCTAAATTATTATGTGATTACAAAGTTAGCGTTTTATTCTTGCTGCCCTCTTTCCCAGAAAGTATTAACTGACGCTTTTGGTCTGTTGCAGGGTCACATAGAGACAGAGTCTCATGCTGAACCGCCCACAGAGATCATGGTTCCTGTCTGCCTGAAGCCCGAGGAAGGCCTGGAGGTCTGGCGCCTTTGGGTGAACCGAAAAAACGCGGAGCTAAACAAGCAGGAAAAGAACAAGCTTGCACCCATAGGACGTAAGTCAACTAATCATTTTGAACACACATTCATAAGCAACACTGATATCTATCATTATGGATACTTACTCAAACCACTGGAAGCAATAAAACGACAAGTTGTAATCCCTGATTCATTCACTGTTTATATTGTACTTCTTGAGAACTTTTATTCTGCTTGAGAAATAAGTGTGTAAACTTTAAAGCACTCATCTGTCTGTGGCTGTGCACAGGTCGTCAGCCCCTGCGTTTTCAAGAAGACTTGGTGTCCAGTGCAGTAGCTGAGCTAAACTTGGGTCTTTCCCTGATGACACAGGAGGCACGAGGATCAGACGAAGAGCAATTCACATCCGATGTTCTCTATTATGTTTTCTTGTGCATACAAAAGGTTAGTATCTCCATGCTCAAACAGTGCATCTTGCCAAAAGGCTGTCTACTTTAAGTTCTAACCTGCACATTTCACTTTTTTTTTAATTTATTTTTTTTAGTATCTCTCTGAAAATGGACGTGTGGACGATATTTTCTCTGATCCGTATTACACACGTTTTTGTGGGTGTTTACACAAAATCCTGGATGGTTGGAAACCCAGTGTCCATCCTTTAGGTAAGAGAGAGTCAACATATAAATTTTTATTGTTTTATAGAAAGAATTGCTCATTGCATGTTTTTCATCTTAGGTTATGTCATCCCAAGTCATGTAACAGAGGAGATGCTGTGGGAGTGTAAACAGCTTGGTGCACATTCACCAGCCACATTGCTTACAACTCTAATGTATTTCAACACTAAGTGAGTAACCGCATCTCACCACTGAATGAGCTGAATCGGTTTTCTTTAATGACAGACATGTATTTTGTTATTACTGCGTGTGGTAAAAACACATCTTTGTCACAGGCATTTCCACCTGACAACACCCGAACAGCACATGAAAGTAGCTTTCTCTAAGGTCCTAAGACACACAAGGAAGAACCCCACTAATGCCAAGGACAAAGCAACCAGCATCCGCCTTCTCAAAGGGCAAGGTCCACAAAGTGCAGGACAGAATGGCGCTCAATACAGTAAGCCTCATGTTAAAGTCTTGCTACAAGTCACAGCCTTTGACAGCAGAAGTTGCTGACGTGCTGTGTGACGTCTGTTTCAGAAACTGATGACATGTATGAAGAGCAGGCTGAGGATCCTGAGAATCCCCTTCGCTGCCCCATTAAACTTTATGACTTTTATCTCTTCAAATGGTAAGTACACATAAATTGTGTGTGTGTGCGCGCGCGTGCACTGTATTGTACTACCCAACAAAAAACGTATTTTCCTTTTCCAGTCCTCAAAGTGTTAAGGGACGCAACGATGCATACTACATGACTCCGGAGCCTGTCGTTGCACCAAACAGTCCGATGTGGTACTCATCTCAGCCCCTCACGAGTCAGCAAGTTGAGCACGTGCTGGCCCGCATCATCGTGGTCCGAGAGATCCAGGAGATAATCGGCGTTAGTCCGGACTGACTGGACTCACAGAAACTTGTTCTCCAGTCACTGATTGTTGACTATGCAGTATCCATCCTGACTCTATAAACCTCAATGACCCTCATCTCAAATCAAAAGGAACAACTTCTGGAACAATCATTTCTCTGAGGAGTGCATCATAAAAGCAAAGTTTTTTTTTTTCTTCTCTTCTTACATTTTCTGTTTTCAGCTGATGGTTTGGACTGTTATTTTTTTTTTGTCTACCTTTGTAAGCCATTGCCTCTGTAACCTTTAAACTGGCAAGTAAGGGAGGCTTTAGTCTTACCGCTGCTGGACTTTGATTGACCTCCTGCCCTCTCGACTCGGCAGATGTGGTACATTTTCCTATAAAAGTATCAATTTGAGGATATAACCCTTCAGTACTTAACCTCACAGAGCATTTAACACATATTACGTCTCTTCAAAGTCCCACTATGATACATGACATCTTAATGGACAATTACAGGAACTTCTTCTCACAATTGTTTTGTATACTGACTGCATTTTGGATCACATAATTGATACATTCAAAACTTAAGAACTTGTGCCTGTTTTCAAAACTGACGTCATTATTTATGCTTGTGGATCATTAAGTGAGTCGAACCTCAGATATTCACAAGGTCAAAGTGCTATATTGTGGTCATTCAGGAGATTGGAAACATTTTTTTCTCAGGTCAAAGCTAGTGATTTAAACACCCATCAAGGATTTTTGCCAACTTATTCCTGTATGTATAGTCGGTTATTAAACAGGACATGGAGATGGAAAAGTAACAGTATTAATCCTTGTCTCAAAAGTCATGACAAGCAATTCGAAAAATGAAAGTATTAAGTGCAGTGTTGTCTGTAGAAATGCAACTCTGATATTTGAAAGAAGGATTAGTTGCTGGCCTTTTAAAAAAAAAATTGTTACACCAACAGCATCCATTGTCTAGTTATCGTCTATTTGGATTAACTACATTGACAAATAATTGTGATACAGTTCTGCTTTGTTTATTACTAAAATGAGTTTAGCACTGTACAGTCATTTTCTATTTGATAATTTCACATAACCTCACAATAACCCAGCTTGATTTAATTTTGCATTTAGGATGATACACTTTTCACCCACGTTGCAGTCTGAAATCCTTCACACCGATGCCCAAAACATTTAGACATCACTTGGATTGATAAGAATTTAACAAAAAACGAAGAGGTGGTTATTTATGGTCTTTTTTGTCAGGAAGGGTTAAATGCAGTCGATTCAACGTTTGTGTGAAGTATTTAGGCATGGGACAGGACACGTTGACGTCGGCTCCATTGGTACCTGGCAGCATCAGCTGTCGAGCGAGCACATGTAGAGGAAGATACCGGCTCTTGCTCTGCTCCAGTCCAAGCTTTCCCAGCACATGGTCTGGTAATTTCTGTGCACCAAAATGAACAAACTTGTGATTAACTATAGAAGATACTAAATGACAAAGTGAGCTCTCCTCTACTGTTTGTATATGTTTAACAAAATATATATATATATACACCCAAGTGAAAGCAACAAAAACTCTCAAAGGTTTCACACTTGACATCTTAGTAAATTAAAGCATGACCCAACGGATTTAAAAAGGCCCTGTTTTGTATGCCAGTAGTGTAGGTTTCAGGATTAGTAATGCCATAGTCTCGCATTGGATTGGATTAAGGTCTGGCTGCACCACACATACATTCTAGGATAGGAGAAAAAAAAACACTGGTTTAAAGAAATGCAAATAACCCAATCACAATTGTCTTTGGCAGCGCCAAGGTCTAGACGCAGCGACAGTGACTCTGCTAAATGGTCTCAGGAAGGAACTTGTTTTGGTGGAATATTTGCACCCCGCAAAAGAAAACGCCACATAAAATATTAAATGAAGTTAACTGTTCACACAATACATAGTGAACTATTTAAATTAGCTGGATACATGGTTAAACGTAATTTGCTCTTACCAGTGTATCACCATGTGTACTTTACCCACAGCAATCCCCACCAATCTGTCCCAGTTAGATGGTAAATGCCGTAAAACATTCTTTGTAAAACTACAATTATTCCTCGTAAGAACCAAGCTTGCCTTATCGCACAATCCAAATTTTCTTCGAAACTTCCTTCAAAACAAAAATTTTGAGAACTGCAACACACAGAGCGGAACGGGAGTCAGGCAATTATCCTGGAAATGAACTTTGGTTGATTCAGACTAGTGAGGCCACAACCTTAAAGTGGTACAATAACAATCAAAATGATTGTCATGTGGGAGGGAGATGAAAGTACAAGAAGCTGGTTGGTTCATCCCCAGCCCATAGTGTGACCGTTTACATTTCAATACATTTATAGGATACAACGGCCATATTTGTGACGCATCGCACTGACTATGTTTACATGCATGTAATATTCCGAAAAAAGGTATTATTCCGACTAAACCGTGTACGTGGCTAATGAAAGTGAATATTCCCGTTTACATGCAGCCGTGCAAAAGACAATTTTTTTCAATTTGGTTTTCGACCAGGCGGACACAGCATCCCTCTCTCATTCCTTTAACCACCTTCTTGACAAAGTCGCCGTTGCGATGTTTGTGCATTTTCAAACACTTGTTGATATGCAAGTCTTTCATAATGTTTAAAAGTAAGTGCGTTTCTCCTTTTCTTTTGGGCATGCATCTCTACTGCAGCCTTGCAAACTGTTGGCTTATGGTTTGTGTACAACAACCATAGCAACTTACAGAGCTGACCGTAAATGGGCAAGAGGGCACAAACTGCGGTAAAAACCCAGATTGAGACGCATATTCCGAATGCGCTGTACATGATCTACATGTCCAAAGAATACTGGCATATCCCACGTCTTAATTGGAAAATGCTAAATTCGTAAAAGTATATTGTCATATACAAATATTGTCATATTTGAAATAATAGTGGAATATTAATGTGCATGTAAACATACTCACTGTCGCCTGTTTAGAGGTTTAACTGAATATGGTATGCAGTTAATGTTCTACCAGCAATTGTGAACACGTTCTTGGTGATACACTGTAAACATATTTTACCTGGGGTGCCAGTTTGCTCCAGTGGGAATATTTGTGGTCACCAAGAATGGGGCATGTCAGAGCAAGTGCCATGTGAACCCTCATCTGGTGTTTCACTTCTGTGGACACAAGAAAGTGACACAGAAAAAAATGGGTCCAGTCTTAAAAATGAATTCAACAAACTGAATTGGCAGTTATTTCCTGTGATAAATAAAGCACTTCCAGTGTCTTACCAGTAAAAGGCTGGAGCTCCACGAGGCTGCAACCACTGCTGCTGTCCAAGACTCTGTACTTGGTCACTGCAGAGTGGGCTTGCCTATGGCCGCGGACTTTGGTCACACCATCGCCTGCATCATTCATTTTGAAAAGAGGACTTAGAGCCATCTGGAATTTAAATAAATAAGTTGTTATGAATAGTTCTACAATAAAACCAAAATTAATAATTATTTGAATCATTGACTAGTAATTTACTTGAAACAACTGTAAATAGACAATATACTAGTAGGTTAACATGATGTGACCAACAGCAAGAAAACCCAAAGCATTCAATGTACTATATAACAAACAAACAAAAAAGAAAGCAGCTCTCTGCAACTATAAAGCTAAAACTGGTACTTGTTTGTTTTTTTTACTAATGACTACAGCAATTTTCACATTTGGAATTAGGTTTCTGTCAGTTGATGAACTGACTAACTAATTATTACAGCATTAAAACCACAAAATAGGAGACACCTTGTAGTGTGGCCGAGAGCCTGTGACCTCTCTCTCTATGATGGGGATGTCAATCACTCCTTCAGATGGAACAGGTACACCAACTGTGATGACCCTGAGGAGGAACAGTGAATACGTTAAAGACTGGCAAACGTGTTACTGCAGCATGTGGTGTGACAATGTGGAGGCAGAATCTTTTCAATGGTTTCCAAAGTCCTATTTTAACCACTTTTCTTCCCCATCACTGTGTCTTACCAGTACTTTCTCCGCACTTGGTTATTTCTGTGAAGGTTGAGTATGTGCTTGACTACTTCTTCACTCCTGGCCAGCAGGAGAGCTCCTGTTGTTTCCTTCTCCAGCCTCAGACAGGGGAACAGCTGAGAATCAGACTTGATCTTCATCCCATCCATCATTTTGGAGAGAACATGAAGCACAGAGGAGATCGATGTCGCCCCACAGTCATCTGAGAGCAACAACAACAAATGTGCATGTATTCAGGTCTTCAGCAACTTCAGCATGACTCAACACTTCTGTCAATATCTTGTAATTTAAACCTATTCCGTAACTAATACTGCAATACTATACAGTTTGTAGTTACAATTATTGGAATAGAACTCTACCAATATATCAGCAGACCAATATTATTGGCCAATGTTGACTTATTATCAGTATGGGCACATTTGTTGGCAGATATGCAAAGAAATGTAGGCCTGCAATTTAAGACTTTTTTTCTTTATCAATTAATCTGCAGAACAGTTTTTGGTCTATAGAAATTTCAGAAAAATTGTGAAAAAATAAGTCCATTATAAGAAATATTTGAGTGCATTATTACAAAAAAAATAATTGAAGTCCAAAAACTCCTGACATTTAAGCTGGAACCAGAGAGTTTGTGGCATAGAACTTAGAAAATTACAAGATTAATCAACAATCTTTCTGTCAATTAACTAAGTTGACACAAACTGTCTTTTACTGTACTCAGAATAAAATCAGTGTAAATCAGTAAACTGTCTTTAGCTCCTGTCGGTTTACCTCTGACAGGAACACCATAAGGTTTGTTGATGACAACTACATCTTTGTCCTGGTACAGCACGGCTCTGTTCAGGTGTTTGGCCAGCACGTTAGGATGAACATGTTGTAGCTGCAGACTGAACCGTTTCAGCTCCATCACCCTCTTCTGCTGGCCGGATAGCGGAGGCTCTGCCGCCTGTGGCTTCCTCCACTCCTGCTGGACCTTCCGCGCCAGGTCGACCGCCCTCAGCCGGGGCTTCTCTCCCGTGTCGAAGCCTGGAGCCTGTTTAGTGGCCGTGGCCTGGCTCCGGCTGAGGGGCGGTGCTGCCTCCGGACACCGGCAGCAGTTAGTCCATGGTTTGACCCGAGATAAGACGACGTTCAAACCGGATTTCCAGTCACTACAGGATATTCTCCTAATGCTGTTCATTGTGAAGTATAGCTAAACAGTTCACATTAGCTTGGAAATACACACAACTCCAGAGGACACATGCTCGCTGTTTCCGGCTTTCGACCTCCGGGCCGCACCTTTCAGAATAAAGGCGTACAAACTTTATTTTCAGAAAATACAAAAATCTAATATTTTAACAGCTGTAGTGAGTTTGGTGAAACATACATTAGTTCAGTCAAATAAATATTTTTTTTGACTGGTGGTTGTTAAAGGCTGTTAAAATTACAAAAATCCAAGTCGCTTTAAAAAAAAAATTCATGCATGCAGCAATTTCCTGTGGTGTTGTGTCGTATTTCCTTTTTCTGACAATAGGAATGCTCGTTTGTGAACCCGCCACTGCCCGTTTTGTTGATGCTACTGAATGTAATGGTGATTAGAGAACACCGCCCATCTGGTAGATAATGTGGTATAAACCGAATGTATTGTTGTCACTCCAAATGTCGCTATGGGTTCTGAACATACACCGTTTTGTTTTATTTTTGTTTTTCTGAAAATGTAATTTTATTTCGCGTAACGGCTCCTAAATGATATTGCTCATGCATTGCTCGACCAGAAATTACTCGCCGGCTTCATTAAACCAGAGGGAGAGGTCCACATTTGGGGTTTTACACAGAAGCTTATGTATGCTATAAAAAGCTGCAGGCATGAAGATCACAGACAGCGTGTTACGAAGTTTCAGGGTTGCCAGAACATATCGAGAAAATTCCCAGAAAGTCAACTGTGTGGACTTCAGCCCAAGTGGTGAAAATGCAATATCAAGCAGCGACGACGACTGCATTGTGTTATATGACATCCGGGAGGGAAAGTAAGTGGCCAATTTATTACATTAATAAACAAGTTCTCTCTATAATGCATTTATGCCTAAAATATATGAAATCATATGATTAACAGGTTTTAATATTCTGTCCTGTCTCAGACCTAAAAGCACCCTGTTCAGTAAGAAGTATGGAGTAGACCTCATCCGCTACACACATGACGATGCGCAGACAGTGGTCTACAGCTCCAACAAACTAGATGGTAATAACGCAGTACTGACAGCTGCTGGCACAAAGCACCAAAAAACAATGTTAACTATAGTAAAAATATATGTGCTCATGATGTGTTTTGGAAAATAAAATATTGATTTTGTGTTTTGTATAGATACCATCCGATATCTGTCACTAACTGACAACCAGTACATCAGGTATTTCCCAGGTCACACTGCAAGGTGAGTAAAATAAAGTAAGGATGTGGTATGCTGCATATGGATTTGAACAAAGAAGTCTATTTCCACTCACAAACCAATTATAAATACAAGGTATGCACACTAGGTGGGAAAAGTACCATCAAAGTATGTGCACATTAGGACTGTAACTAACAATTATTTCCATAATCGATATATCTGCTATTTATTTTATAGATTAATCATTTGGTCTATCAAACATCAGAAAACAGTTCAAAATGGCCTGTCATTTTCTGTCTTGTTTTGTCCAACCAACAGTCCAAAACTTAAAATATTCAGTTGACCAACCGATAAATTGACTAATCATTGCAGCTCTTACACTCATCAGATTTAAAAAAAAATCTTCACATTTTCACTCAATGGTTTACAAATACACAAAGAAAGAATATAAGCATGTTTACTCTTTCACAGCTACCAGTTACTCAGTTCTCCACAGGCAGCAGAGGTTTCACTTTGTCTTATCTGGTCTTTTATTGTCTTATTTGTGTGCATGTCTTCTCCAAAATGATCATTTATTACTTAAGGTTAAAGTTTGTTTCTTTTGTAATTTTGTTTTTGTTTTTAGAGTTATTGCGCTCTCCATGTCACCAGTCGATGATACATTTATCTCGGGCTCGTTGGACAAAACAATCCGGATCTGGGATCTGCGTGCTCCAAACTGTCAAGTGAGTAGTCAGGCTGGAAAATGACACTTCCTCTGTTCTCTGTGGGCAGTTTTCTCAAATGTATAATTACATCTACTGCTACAGCTCTTACTGCATTCGATTACGAATTCCCAGATTACTGCACATCAAGGTACAGTACATCTGTAGTTACCAAACCCCCTTTTAGTAGGCATTTGTCCTGTGACCACTGGGTGTCCCCAAACCTGCTTTAGGAACCACTGCTACACTTGGTCTGAATCTCACTTCCCTTAAATTGCATTCATGGTTCCTCCACTTGCTTCCCTTCCTCGCGTCTTAGTACGTCCCCACCGCGGAAGCATGGGGGAGAGGGAGGAAATCATGCGAGGAGAGAGGAAACGAGGAAATGTGTTTTCAGAGGTATAAGAAGTCCTTTCCTCTGAAGCGTCACATGAATTTGTCAGCTGTATAGGCGGAATTAGCAATGGCTTTCAGCTGCACGGCTTCCTGGAAGGCTGCTCTCATATCTCCTCGCTCATAGCTCCGAGGAGCAAGGAGCTATCAAATAAGAGAGGTGAGATTCAGCCTAGGATCTGCCCTCTCAGTGCTACAAGACATTGTACTATAAACAGACTAAATTTGGGAGAGGAGGAGAGGCATTAATGTGAAAAATGTACGACAGAAACTACAGTCATTAATTAGGAAGGCTGAAATATAGCGGTAATACTTTTACAATATCTCTATAAAAATCCAGACTTCCTGTTGCAATTCTCACTTTCTTTTTCTTGGATTTATTTTGATTTTGTTTCAGGGTTTGACTAACCCGCTGGGGAAACCTGTATGTTCCTTTGACCCTGATGGGTTGATATTTGCTGCAGGGGTGGAATCACAGGCCATTAAACTATACGACCTCCGTGCTTTTGACAAGGTAAAATGCAAATAACCGTGTTAGCGGTTCAGTAAGATTTGACTTTTGATTTGATTGTCTCTGTTATATTTATAATGTGTTTTATCTTTCTGTAAAAAAAGGGTCCCTTTGCCTCATTTGAGACGAGGTTTAATCGCTTCTGTGACTGGACTGGACTTAAATTCAGTAACGATGGAAAACAGATTCTCATCTCCACCAATGGAGGGATGATTCGTGTCCTGAATGCTTTCAATGGATCTGTTCTGCACACTTTTTCTGTAAGACAAATTAAATCACGTCTGTCTGTTTATTAGTATGATTACTTGAATGTTTTCCTATCTCTGCTTATTTTAAGGGCTACAACAACAGTAAAGGCATCTCCCTGGAGGCCTGCTTCACTCCTGACTCTCAGTTTGTCATGATTGGTAAGCGTAAAACCTGTCACTTTTAGTGTTTTGGTCTCTTCCTGTAAGATCTGTCTGGTCACTGTGTTCAAATGTGTCTTGGTGTGCAGGCTCAGAGGACGGCAGAGTCCATGTTTGGAGCACTGAGAGTGGGATGAAGGTGGCTGTGCTGGATGGGAAACATCCAGGACCCATCAACACTCTGCAGTTTAACCCCAGATACATGACATTTGCCAGTGCCTGCACTAACATGGTGAGATCAAACGTATCACATCAGTCTCTCATGTACAGTAACTGCTGCTGCTGGACAAACTGCTATGAACAGAGTGCTCATTCGCAATGTCTTCTTCTGTTTTCTTAACAGACATTTTGGCTCCCATGTATTGATGACTCATAGAGGGACATTGCCAAAGGGAGCCCTCGTTGTAAAACACATCCTGATGTAAGATTATGTGTTGGACTGCCTTCCTTGGCCTGATAGTTTAACAGAGAAAAAAATACATTTTAAACTTTTTACCTGCAGTATTTTTAAACTTTTAAAAGGGTTGATGCTGTTGTGATAACAAAATCCCACATACCTCAGTTCTTTTTAATGCAATTCAGGTACATTACATTCCGCTAACATTTCAACCCTATATTGTCAAATTGAACTAATTAATAATCAGTGTGTTTATTGTTCGACTATTTGAATAAAGTGTTTTAGATGAAAATAAGCTACTGTTTTTCCTTTTTTGACATCCTTAGTTTTATCATACATCAGATAACTCGTGATGTACAGTACTAGGGCTCAAACTAGGGATTATTTTCGATATCAGTTAATCTGACCTCTTTTTTTTCCAACAAAAGTAATTTGTAAAAAATTAATTGTGGAAACATTGGAATCACAATTTCCAAAAGTCACATCTTTTTTCGATAAATGGGACACATTTACTAAGAACATTTGGATTAGTATATTGTTGCTTCTCAAAACATTGGCAAGAAGATGCAAATACAAGTTCAACCAATCTGTGAACACACATGCAAGCGTGAGAGAAACTTTGAGATTTAATGAATGGGTGATTTTCCTTTTTTTGTGCACATAAAGTGTGTCTTCCTGAAGTAGAGGAAAGGGATGGGGGTTCTGTTGAATAATGTATAGATGCTTGGGTTATGTACTCACCACTGAGTGAATAATGGATGATCCCATCACAGGTAACCTCACAGGTACACACTTATCTTTCTCTCACCTGTGTGTGTGTGTGTGTGTGTGTGTGTGTGTGTGTGTGTGTGTGTGTGTGTGTGTGTGTGTGTGTGTGTGTGTGTGTGTGTGTGTGTTACCTTGTCAGTCACCAGTAATGGAACCAACTCTTCTAGTGTTCAAACAAGTCATTGGGAGCTCTTTACCCCACACTTTGGGATGAAAGGTGTTTATATATTGGCATATGAAGCCTCACACTCATATTTTAATACTGTGGCATGCTGGTGCCTCCCCCCCTCTCATTCTTGCTCTATTGAACATGTTGAAATGTAGCTGTCAGATTGTTGCTCGGTGTCACATTTCCAGGGGGCTGGAATTTAATATCATGCCTGAGCCGATCAGCCTACATAGTCTCTATGTTAATAAGTGATAAAAATGTGATTACATGTGGCGCACTGACAGCATCTGAACACACTTTACTGACCACATGATGTCATGAGCGATGGATTTCTTCATCGCCTCAAACGCAGTACAGTACAGGACATTATGTGACTTGAGAGACGCTCCCCCACCAAGACTTTTAAAGTTGTGGTCATCGATACGCAAAGAGTTTTAGATCAGTGGTTAGGGTGGCATATCCACTGACAGGCACGTTATTACTCATCAGCCACAGTTCCGCAGATTGTATTTCAAGTGTTAGGAATCCCCCGAGTCACCCTCGAGGCGTTTTTGTCACTGATGCGCATGGGTCCATCTGTCTGCCATCAGTGGAGAGGCAGCCTACCTGCTGAGAAAGAAGAGCAACGACACAGGACTTGGTCCTTCTTGCATGAGAGGAGTGTGAAGCTGACGGCCAAAAGATGTCACACCAAACCGGAATTGACGGTAAGTTTTCTTGAAGCAGAGTGTTTTATGTATTAGTCTAGTTGTCTCCAAATCCAGTTTTAAGTGTTTTTTTTAAATTTGCTTTTGAGCTTTTGAGCTGTGCCCCAGCATGTAATACAACCTAACAATCTATTCTCTGAAATCCTCTTTTAGGATCGTCTTCCTGATCAATCTAAATAATTGGGTACTGTAAAGGTTAAACATCTATAAGCCTGTACATTATATTTCTGTCTTCTATGTTGTGATACCAGTAATCATGTTCTTTAGCACCTACAGGCATTTATGGATAGTTTAAGAGCTACGTATAGGCAATATGTGTGTTATGGCATCTGGTAATTGGAGCGTTGGGGGACGGGTTAGCAGAAGCGTTCCTCTCTCACCTTTCTCACCTGACTTTACATCATTTATGAGACCTCTGTGTTTGGTAACCATGGTGAGAGAGAAGCAGGGAGTGCAATACATAGCTAAATCTGGTTTTCAGTACCAAACTACCATTAATAGGTTTGGAAATTGGGGGGTAATTAGGCAGTTTTACCATTCAGAGTTGAATTTCGCAGTGGTTCTTTGGTATACGTCCCCTGTCTGTCACTGTAGGTGATTTGAGTCACTGTAGGTGATGGCGTGACTATGTGGCAGAGGATCAAATGTTCTCCCTGAAGTGGAGTCTCAGGTTCTTACCTAACCAACAACTGTCTCACTTGCTTTCAACCCTCCATCCTCAGTTTTGACTTGTCCGCCTTATATTTGGTTACTTTAGCAACATCTGAGCTGAAAGGGTTTCTGGCACGAGCGAGGGGAGGTGCCATCAGAATAATGAAGATTGTCATCAGAAATGGTAAACATTAGATGTTTTTTTTTTTCTATTCAGAAAGATTTGACACAAGTACGTTTTCAGGGAACTTCAGGGTTCTAAATCCTCAGATGCTGATACGTGTTTTTTTTGTCTGCAGAGGAGTTGGTGTTAGATTCATACAGAGAGCCAGCACACAGCTGGGACAAGGAGTACGATCAGTTCCTGCTTCCTCTGCTTACGCCTCAGGAACCCTGCTACATCCTCTACCGTCTGGACTCCCTGAATGCACAGGGATATGAGTGGATCTTCATCGCCTGGTCACCTGACCAATCACCAGTATGTCTGGAGTGGCTGATAGACATGTTGTCACTGATCACTGATCAAATTTAGTTATTCAAAGTCTGCTGTCAAATTGATTGTATTAAAAATGACCCTAGCCCCTAAAAAAGATTTAGCAGGATGGAAAAACTTAAACTGAACTAAATTAAACCTTTCTTTAAAACTACCATAAAACTTAAACTTCATTAACATTTTAAAGTCATTTTCAAACGCAGGCAAAAAAATGTTGACACTATTTTATTTTTTTTTATTTTCTTTTATACATAAGGTAAGCTTGGATTGTAATTGTTATTATTTGAAGGTCGATATAAAAACCACAATTGATTTATTGTTTATATGGTATTACACAACAGGTGCATTAAACACATTTAACATAATGTGTTCTGTAGCTACATCATTCCACCTTCAATTACAATTCCTACCAAAAATTACTAAAACAGATCAGAAACTAAAAAAAACAAACAAGGCATTTACAATAGAAAACGCCGTGTCTAAGAGAATATGATCTTGTTTTAAGTCATAAAACACTGCTTTGAATAATAATTTGTGGCTATATTGGTTTTCCACAAAATAAGTTCAAATGACTAGTTAAAAAGTATCTCTATAAAATGATATCTACTTCTTCCCCCTCATTGAAAACCCCCAAATCTATAAATATTCAGATATTGTTCAGTTCAAAAGTTTAATTACTGGACACAAGATATCTCCTACTTCAATGAAAAGTCTATTCTCAGTGTGCGTTGGAGGCTTTAGGTTTCCACATCACACTTGTGTTGCATACTGGATCATGATTCTCTTCCAAACTAGTTGTGATGTCATAAATCTTGCTGGTATGTACACGTCCTAAACTCAGGTTTCCCTCTTCAGCAGCTTGTTGCATCATTCTCCACAGTGAAAATCAAACATCACAGTCAAAGTAACAATACGGCGAAACACATCTTTGTATTCAGGGTGCTTTAAAAACTATACCCTCGCTCAACACAACACACATAAAATGACTATAGAAATCCAAAGTTACGCAAAATCTTAAACCATAATTAAACCATAGTTAATGTTTACTGCATCCTCCTGTCCTGGTACATGTTAGGTGAGGCAGAAGATGGTGTATGCAGCGACCCGTGCCACACTGAAGAAAGAGTTTGGAGGAGGTCACATTAAAGATGAAATGTTTGGCACGGTCGAGGTGAGTAAAATCCCTCCAGCATGACGACTGATCAGTGACTCTTCAACTGCTGGTGATTAAGTACCATCCTGTTTGTGTGGCTGTTTGCAGGATGACTTGTGCTTCCAGGGATACCTGCGACACATGTCCTCCTGCTGCTCCCCGGCTCCGCTAACAGCAGCTGAGCAGGAATTACAACAAATTAAAGTCACAGAGGTAAAATTTAAACAATACAAACTGAATATGATATGAACCGCATACATTAGGTGTACTCATTCTGTATACTTCTACTTTTTTCCCACAGGATAAAGTTGTGTGGGTACGTTTACTTTCTTACTTTCTTCCTAATACAAATTCAACTGTGTGTACATGAAGAAGATATTTTAAAACTGTCTCTTATGTCCACAGGATGAACGTAGACGAATTGGAACTCCAACAGCACGAGCAAGGGTTTGTTACAATGTGTTTGACTCACTGGCATTTCATTTTCTGTCATTGGTTGGGACCTATCAAGTGATTAGGGTTGGTCCCACCTTTGCCAGCTGCAACATTGTGGTGATGAACACATTGATGCATTACTAATTGTAGTGCAGTAGTACTGTATAGTGTATATGATTCTGGAGTTGGCCATTCTGCAAGATGAGTGCGTTTGCTTTCAGTGATGTATGTTTTGGTGCTGATGCTTTTGTGCTTTTGCACAAGTACGATTTTGAATGCAGGACTTTTCACTTTAAGTGTTTTTTGCAATGTACTATTGTTGCTTTTGCTTGAGTGAAGGATCTGATTACTTCTTCCACCACTGCATATATTATATTGATTTGAAATGGGCCACGGTCTGCTCAATTACTACAGCTCAATGTTGAAACATATTAGATTTTGTTTTTTTGTTTTGATTTGTACTGATTAGAGCTGGGTCCTGTATTATGTTGTATTGGGTTTTGGTGTTGTTGTTATTGCTTCTGCTACAGCAAATGGGTGTTCCTATAAATTAAATTAAATATCAGCTCTGAGTTTTCTATGTTTATTTTTATTTATTTTTTATCCTGCAGGTTACAATGGAATTTGGCTTGGACAAAAGGGCACAGACTCTTCAAGGTCTTGCATTCCCATTACAAGAAGAGGCCAGACGAGCTCTGCAGCAACTCAAGCAGAGACGCATCAACTACATACAGCTGGTGAGCCTGGACAGAAAACCTTTTACTAATTATACACAGCGTGCAAAACATGTAACATATTCCTTGAAAACGAAAAAACAAGCCGTCAGGAACAAACTGTGTATTAGTGTTTGTCAGTCAAATTGGCCGTGCATGACTTGACCCCTGAACAGAGCTTGTTTGTGTATGTCGTGTTTGCAGAGGCTGGATGTAGAGAAAGAGACCATTGAGCTCGTTCACACCAAACCAACGGAGACCCACGAGCTTCCCTACAGGATTCCCACAGATTCACCTAGATACCACTTCTTCATCTTCAAACATTCCCACCAGGGCCAGCGGCAGGAGGCGCTGGGTCAGTACACAGTCTCACTGCAGGTGTGAGCACAGTGGTGGGCTAATGCAGCGAGGGAAAGTAACATAATTTTCTCTATTTATTAAGTATCTAGTATATAGAGATATCAATTTAGCTTTCAGTTTTCAAAAGACTGAATGGGGCTCCATGTGAATGATATATACATTATGATAGTATTATTATGTAAAGTCGTTCAAATTTATTTTTTATAAAAACTTTTTTCAGCATGTTAGACCTAGAATATCCTATAACCAGTAGGCGATATGAGGGGGGATGCTATTCCCTTTGTTGCATGCATGCCATCCCCTGTTTCTGTGTGCCAATCTGACGGCCATATTCTGCTTCATGATGAATCATGCACAAAAAGGTTTGGGATGTACCTCGTATGATTTCATGTGACAAATAAAATTGACTGGTTGATTGGATCAGAGAGAGTGCAGGGGCTGAGGGGTTGTTTAGTTGAATATGTTAGTCTAGTCGGCCTGACTCATTCATCCTGTAATTGACTGAGGTTTGTGCAAGTTAGAATCTATGGCCCTGATCATGGCTCAGAAATATCAGTAGCCTAACTTTGTATTGATAAATTCATGATGCTGTCCGTGGTGCTAAAGTAGATTCGTAAATGCGCTAGTCACGGGTAAACGAAACAAACCGTGTCAGTCCCCTTGGTAAAAATTAACATATTGCCTACTGCCCATAACCCTAAACCTCATCTTTCTCAACCATGTGGGTCATACGCTTAAAACTGCACTAATTTGTTTTCAACATATATTAATAATTATCACGTAACTTATTTTTTTAAAGATTATGTTTTGGGCATTTTTAGGCCTTTATTATACAGAACAGCTGAAGATAGGAAAGGGCGAAAATGACATGCAGCAAAGAGCCATAGGTTGGAATTGAACCCGCGGCCGCTACGGCAAAGAATGAGCCTCTGTTTATGGGGCGCACGCTCAACCAGGTGAGCTACTCAGGCACCGCAGATCATGTAACTTTAATGTGAAAGGAACTCACAGAAAATGATTACTCGACTCTGCAGTTTTACACCTCTTATCAACCTCATTTTTAACAGCAACATGCATCTGTTTTCAGTGATAAACCCACTGTAAAATATCTGTCCAGCACCAAACAACAGACTGACAAAGTTAGCTGGTTAACATAGTGGAGCATTTAGCAGCTAAAGAGCCAAATGTTTCACTCAGGAGTTGGTGGAGACCAAAACCGAGCAAAAAAGGTAGTGGATATTGGACATACGTTTGTCAGGTTTGAAACAAAAATCCCTCCAAATGAATGATAATGTTGCTCTGTGTGCAGGGTGTAAATAGACAACTTTTTGTCTCATTTGGAGACAATATGTCAATGCTGTGTTTTCAGTTTGTTCCACTGCCCCCAAGTGGCTCAGAAAAAGCTGATTTCAGACACTCATTAGCATTTTCACAGTGACCACATATAAATGTTACTCAACTTGACTAGTTTTCACCTCTACTTCTGTTTGGTTAAGGTCAAGTGATAGCACCTCTGCTTAAGTACTGGGTGTTCTAGTACTCTGTCCACCCCTAGTGTAGTGTGTAGTTTAGAGAAGGTGGTTAGAGTGTGTTTTTTTTTAGCGTCTGAGACAGAATTTCATAGCACAAATAGCTTAACAGCAGACATGTGAGTAAATCTCATCCAGTGAAGTCACAAATATCAGCTGCTTAAGTGAGGAATTCCTTTTCTTTCCAGTGTTCATATATTCGATGCCTGGGTACACCTGTAGTATCAAGGAACGGATGTTGTATTCCAGCTGTAAGAACAGGCTACTGGACGATGTGGAGAGAGACTACCAGCTAGAGGTCACCAAAAAGGTACAGGTCACCCAAATCACCCACAAATAATAATAATATATCACTGTAGAGATAAACAGTAAACAAGGTCACTATAAATTGTGTATAAACTGGTCATATTGAAAAGAGTAGCCATTAGAGTGTGTGTGTGTGTGTGTGTGTGTGTGTCTGTGTGTGTGTCTGTGTGTGTGTCTGTGTGTGTGTGTGTGTGTGTGTGTGTGTGTGTGTGTGTGTGTGTGTGTAGATGGAGATAGACAATGGCGACGGCCTGACAGAAGACTTTCTGTATGAGGAGGTCCACCCAATTGAACACACCTTAAAGCAGGCCTTTGCCAAGCCCCGCGGACCAGGAGGGATGAGGGGTAACAAACGCCTTATCAAGGATGCAGGGGAGAACGGGGAAGAAAGTTAGACGTTATACACATACACACACACACATACACACACAAGACATTATACACAAGTACACCAACACAATATTTATATTTTGACTTGTTATTTGACTGTTTAGCTTCTACCCATTTCTTCTTTTTACTTGCGAAAAAACATTTTACACTGAAAACAGGGAAAAAATAGATCCACCATAAAGCAGAATTTATATATATTTTCCTATGGTAAAAGAAAGCTCCTAAATGTAAACATTTGTATGAAAGTGATAGCTAAGCTGTTAGTGATAGCTGTTAGTAGTTTGAGTCTAACCAGGATAATTAGCTGATATGTGGACACATATTTTGGTTTATTAAGATTAAATGTATTTGAATTGTACATGATAAGTCATAAAGTGGCAGTATTGTTGTGAGATAGTAATAATAATGTAATTATAATGTGGGGGGAAATCTACAAAGTCTTAAACTTCTTCTTCTTACATCCTACTTATCCACCAGTGTGTCATTCATTGCAAACTATAGTGCAGCCAAACTTTTTTCAAACCCACAAAACTTTATTTTCATTTGTAGTGGAGATCCAAAACATTCCGGAGATACCAAATATGTCAGGCTAAATTTAGGGGAAATGTGTATAAAATGATGCACAAAACACTTAGAATATGTCACTATGTGAATGTAAATATAGTTTCAATAAAGACTTTAAACAACAGATTGATACACCTCTCATGTTTCTACGTTAAACACGAAGCTATAGTCAAGTAGCTTATTTTACCATAAAGACTGGAAACAAGGCAAAATGGCTATCCTGGCTCTGTCCAATAATAACAAAATTTGCCTACCAGCACCTCTCAAGCTTACTAATTACCACATTATATCTTGTTTGTTTAATCCGTACAAAAACCCAAGTGTAGAGCCCTTAAATAACAACGATTATTATATATTATAATTAATGATTATTATCACGAGTATCACTAATATTGATTCAGGTATTCACAATCATTGGGGAATGGCTATGAAATTTCTGTTTTAGGTTGGATTATCTTTTATTGCCTAGGTAAAGGCAGCCTTATGCTTTATCCACGGTTCCACATGCAAATTCATCCACATCACATTTACAGTTGCCTTTGCCTTCTTCAGTCACCTGAGCGAGGTTTGACTAGACTCAGCTGAAGGCTGTTGTTGTACATGGTCCTACAATAAAGTGTTTTCTTTATTTTCTAGCATTTGTGTCCTCATTTCTCTCTGACTGTGTGTGTGTGTGTGTGTGTGTGTGTGTGTGTGTGTGTGTGTGTGTGTGTGTGTGTGTGTGTGTGTGTGTGTGTATATATATATATGTGTGTGTGTGTGTGTGTGTGTGTGTGTGTGTGTGTGTGTGTGTGTGTGTGTGTGTGTGTGTGTGTGTGTGTGATATCCCTTAGTCATGCAGGCCAGCAGCAGCAGCAAGGATCAAGGCTCAGTAGTTGAGGTCAATTGGTTGTGTGTGTGTTCCAAGAAGTCCCTCTACTCAGAAGCCTTCAGCTGGGCAGTTCTGCTGCTTTCATACCTCTTGGGAAATGATGATGATGTGAACATGTTTTCCTGGAAACATGGTTCAGAGCTAAAGGGCAGTTTTCAAGTGGCTATTATCTTTGTACGTGGGAACTGTGGGGTGGTTGATGATGAACTTCGACTGAAAACGTACTGACTTCTAACATGACACGGTTCAGTTAATTTCCAGGGAAACAAAACAACCATTTGCAGGCAATTTTCTTTATGATAATACAACAAGGAATAAACAATGGAAAGGTTATTGTTCAAAGCATGATGGGAAGAGAGAGATAATTAGTAACATTATCAGTCGGGGGGGGGGGGGGGGCATATCATGAAAAACTCGATTGCCACTTAGGAGCTCAATAATGTAATCTTATTGTGAAAGCCGTACAGGAAGTAGTGTGGGTTGACAGTGTCCTCGTTGACCGTGCGCAGTGAAACTGCTGGCGCTGAAACACAAAACCTTTCGTGGAAACAGATTCCGGGAACCTCCGTCAATCCAAACTGAGCTAAGCTGTTTTCTGTAGCCTACTGCAGTTCACTGAATATAGGCTAGAGCACACACTCCGCTTCGGCCGCACAGTTTCTCTTACAGCAGACCACCGGTCACACGGATGTTTTTCTCAATTTTATGAATAGGCTAAAACAGAACAAGGAATATTTTCTCTTTTTCGCCATCATTTGAAAATATTCGCCCATTAAGATTAACTATTTACTGTAAGGATTATTCACTGGACTATTTTTTCCAACTGTTTACCAAACTGGTCACGATCCTTATGATTCTCTTTGATTTAAGGTAAGATTGAAATTACATAAAAACTGGTTCATGTTTTTTCAAAGTCTTATATTCTAGAATTTTCTTATGAATAAATAATGTAATTGCCTATGTACAATTGCAGTATTTATTCATGAAGAAATTATAATGCCTGAATGATTGCAAGACTAAAAGCCTGGGAATGTTCTAGGCCCATTAATTAGTTATTTTTAATTATATCTGCGTTGTGGGGGCTTTTGGTTGTTTAGGGGTTTTTTACTAGTAGATTTATTTTATATTTTAGTATGTTGGTTTTACAACTAAGTGCATTCACTCAAGTACTGTACTACATTTATTTGATTACTTCAGTGACTAGTTACTTTGCAGATTTATATTAATAGTACAAAAACATCAATAAATGAATGATGATGTATTATTATGGATAAACACTTTATTTATCCTTAGTGAAATGCAGAAGCTATCCAACAGTATATAAAGTAATTAAAGTTAGCCCCACCTTTACCAGCTGCAACATTGAAATTATGTACATATTAATGCATCAGTAATTATAATTCAATAATATAATACATTCAAAATAGAATATTCTGAAATGGGCCATTCTGCACAACGAGTAGGCCTATTTTAAGTATATTATTATATTGATGCTAATACTATTTTAAAAATGAATTCAGGAATTGTAATGGAGTATTTTTACTCTTTAGCTATTGCAACTTTTAGTTAAATAAAAATTCCTGAGTACTTCTACTGGTGGTTGGTTGGTTTTGTGCTTGTTAGCTCATTTTAGACAAAGGCCAACAAAAAATATATGTATTGTCTTTATTGTAATTTGTTTTACTGTCAGTCTGACATGATTGCCCGGGCAGTGACCATTTTTCATTATGAGGAGCGAGGAGGTTCATTATGGGCGGCATGAACCTCCTCCAGGCTGTGACCCAGCAGAGGACCTCCGCTGCATCACCACATCCTTCCAGTATCTACGGACCTCAGGTACACCAGCAATCTCACGGATTTTTACTTCACATTTATTTCATTTGAAATACAACATCCTACTGTTTTGAGTCCATCTCCTTGAAGTGTTATTTATTTGGTATGGTAGACATTTGGGGTGGGGTGAGATTGCACTGCACATGGCTTTGCGGGAGGTATTGCGGAAATATAGGAATTGAACATAACTCCACCAGCAGTAGGCTAAAACCATTCGTATGGCTATATTCACCAAAACTACATTCATTTAATAATTTAAAAAAAAAGTGATATCCAAACCATCTGTCTAATCCCAGGCTGGTACTGGGGTTCCATCTCAGCGGGTGAAGCTCGGGAAGCTCTCCTAAAAAAGTCTGAAGGCACGTTTCTGGTGCGGGACAGCAGTCATCCTCATTACATGCTGGCCCTGTCAGTGAAGACCCGCTGTGGACCCACCAGTGTACGCATAGAGTACAGCAGGGGCTCTTTCTGGCTGGACTCCATTTCCCCAGGCCTGCCTCACCTGCAGTCCTTCCCAGATGTTCTCAGCCTCATACAGCACTACACGGCCTCAGGCCACATGCCACAAGACCAGGCGTCTAATGACAGCCATCCCCAAACAAAGCCTGACCCTGCCAAACACATGGCTAAGGACAGCGGAGTGCCTCTCAAGCTGACGCAGCCCCTGCACAAACCAGAGGCTTTCCCTTCTTTGCAGCACCTGACGCGCATCACCATCAACAGACACACAAACTGGCCTGACCAACTGCCACTCCCAAAGCCTCTGCTGCACTACCTGCAGGACTATCGTTTCCACATATGAGGGTCTCTGTCCCTCTGGTGTAGGACACAGAGACAGGAACGTGGGTCAGGGTCACACTCCATGACCACACACTGTGAATCTGGAACCCCAGGCAACAGTGATGGCCCAGAAGGGGGATTTTGAAATTAATGAGCTCAGTCTTACTACAGTGCTACATTTGTTCTCCAGAATATTTTTATTATTATTATTATTTTCATATGTCTGTTTCTGCTACTGTAAATTGATTTATTTCTAAAATGCCAATATGTGAGTTGTTTTTTTTTTTATCTGTTTTTGTCTTATTTCCCACCAGTAAGAATAGTGTCACAGACCAGTGGTCCCAATTGTTTTTACATCTTAGACAGCCCAAAATTATCAATAATAGACCAATGAAAAAAACAGCTACTGGTTAATTTGTTGTTCCAGTAGAGATATAATTAGAAATAATTTGGATTTTTGTCTTAGGATCTCTGTTTTTCTTTGCTTTGTAGCTCATTTTGTAGGGCCTGAGGTTGGCAGAGTGTTGAACAAAGCAATGTTTATTCACTCTTCGTGAAATCAATGAACCTACTGAACCATGGTTACCAACAGTGACCTCAGGTAACACTTTTGGTCACTATTATGGTCATCACAAAATCTCTTAAACATGTCTTTTCATTCTTTTTATTTAGTGTTATGGCTGTCCTGATACAGCATGTGTTTTGATCATAGATAGATATATAGATAGATAGATAGATAGATAGATAGATAGATAGATAGATACTTTATTGATCCCCAAGGGGAAATTCAAGAATTCATTTGTTTGGAGCCAAGAGAAGGCTACACAAAGAATGTCACATGTGACTTCTTGCGTGTCTGGGTTTTATGGACATCAAATCCAATCACAGTACAATTAAGAATTCAGGAAGTTGAGGGTACATTGATACAACATGCTATTTCCAAAATTATGAAGTAAGGCAGACATTACATGACTTGCAGACTGAAGGGCCAGAGGTGGGTGACAAATTATTTTAAAAGATTTACAAAAAAGACAGGGTTAAGTGTTTGTTTTGCATGTATTTTTAATGTGCAGAATCATTTTCCTACAATCAGATATATTCTTATAAAATCATTACCATAATGAACATTAAAGGCTGTTTGTGGAAAAAACTGGTTTTATTCTCAGAAGAGAATCATAAATGCGTTCCTGTGAATTTTCAGAGAAATAATCCTCAGAAATGTTTCCCTTTTTTCAAAGTGTGTCTTTTTTCATTGTTAAAAGACTGCCCACTTGAACATACAGATGAATGTAAGGTATTAGTATTACTGTTTTCATGGAAACACGCCTGAGTTGGTTTCCAGGAGGTGGAACTGAGCAGAGCTGAGAAAGCCTCTTATCAGGATTAGAGCTGCAGTTATTAATACACTGCTGCACCAACTGAAAATGGACTATCTCTCTCTGTCTGTCCCAACCTATCAGTCTGAAACGTTTAAATCCTTTTTCACTCCAAATTTAAATTATCAGCATAATCAAAACAATTTTCTTATTACAAGCTCTATCAGCTTCATGAAAGCATAGATGTTTCTGACCTGCAGTCAATATCATCCTTGCACCAGGTCTGACTGAACAACTGACAGAGAATAAGTAGCTGTAGCTGACATTCATGCATATGTCAGACTTGCACCACAAACACATAGTAGTGGAAGAAATACTCATATACTTACTTTATGTAGAAGTAGCAATATTATAATTCAAAGTCTTATCAGCAAAGTGTATACGTTTTCAATGTAAATGTACTCATAATGCAATAGCTCCTTTCAGAGAATTATATTATATATATATATATATATATATGTATATATATGTATATAATTATAGATGTGTCAATGTGTCAACAGCTTTTTTATTTGCCTGAGGTGGAGCTAATTTGAACTTTACATAATGTTAGGTAGTGTAACCTATATCAATGCAATATATATTATAAAATCGGAATTTGCAAAGTAACTACGGTATACCACTAAAATAAATGTATTGGATTAAATAGTACAATATTTCCCTAAAAAAATGTAGAGGAGTACAAGTATAAAGTAGCATAAAATGGAAATGCTCAAGTTAAGTGTACGTTTCTCACATAGCTAGATTACCAATTGGAAAAAGTGGGCAACTGTCCCAAGGACCCAGACCTGTAGGGGCCATGCAAGCTCCAGGTTCACTGCAGGTCAACTTGTTTGTGGTCATTTTATTAGCTGCAAATTTGTTTGATAATATGCTCCACTACAGTACAATATCAACCAAGGTGGGTGCTGCAGACCCAGGCTTGGAAATATAAGAACATGCACTATACTGAAGCACAATACCCACTGATATAACAGCATTATAGTTGGTCCTGCTTCTTTACTTGATCTTGAGACCCTATGTCAAAATATATTTTCTTCATTCTTTTAGCTGATATAGGCCTTTTGGACATGATACATTTTGACATGTCACAGTAGGAGAGGCACACTGGTGTAAAACATATAATGAATGATGGCTGCTGTGAATGCTGGCACACTGTCACGACTGATTGAGATGCTTAACCTGAGCAATCATTAATGTTATTAGTTACACCTGTGCCTTTCCTATTTCAGCAAGTCAAAATGTCTGTTGTGCTTAAATGTAGCATATTCCTAAATTAGTTTGCGTTTCATAGAGACATTTCTCATATAAAATTACCAACCAATAATCAACTACCAAACAGCTCACTTGGAAACATGTACAGCTTAATCCTGGAATAGTTCACAAAGAGAAGGAATGGTTGGATAAAAGGGGGGCCCCTATTATTATATGTAGTTTTTGCCCTGGAGCCCCAAAGCTGTAAATAATACCTCAAACTTGTACTACAGTATTTCAGTAGTCTAAACGTTTCTTTCCACCACTGCACATAGACCAATATAGCTAAGTTACAGCAGGTCCTACATACAAAACATGTGTTGTATTAAATCTATAGAAAGGAACCATAATCATGCAAGACAACATACATACATCATAATATTTAACGCATTATGTATTATGCAAGATACGAACCATGGCAAATACTAATAACTAAATGTGTAATAATATTAACAATAACAATAAGAATAACAACAAAAATAATCATAATATATTACAAGTATAAGGTATAATCTTTCATGTTTGTACAATAGTGTATTGTTATCCTCTCCCCACCCCTGAGTCACTTCCCTCCTGTTAATCCTTCAGCAGCAGCAGCAGCGCAGTCAGGGAGCAGCGACTGAGGCCAACAAAGCAATACTTGGAAATCAATTGGATAGATTTTAACCCAATCGCTAGGTAAGCGTGTTATATTTACAAGTCATGTTGAGATGCAGTACCTTGTCAGTATGTTTTATTGTCAATAATATCGTTATATATTTTGTTAACTACATTTTCATCCGATATTCTGCTGACGCTAGCCAGCTAGCTAGCTAACGGACTGATAAAGTCGCTTTGACTTCCGTTATGCTAGCTAAGCTAAGCCTGGGTAGCTCGCTAGCTGTACCGGTTTGTGACTCAAAGGAAAAGCGAGGTTTGACTGAGTCGTTGGAACCACAAACACTGCCGTGACATTATATGCATTTTTTCATAAATATCGCACATGTATCCTGCACTATGAATAATCTCATAAAGGTGTTAACGTAGCGCACTAGCCACATATCCGGCTAACGGTAGCTGGTTAGCTACGGCAGCTAGCGTCAAGTCTTTTGTAAACAGATCCTCCTAGCTAACTGATATCTAGGTCAGCCTGCACTACAATGATTCACAATTATACAGTATGTTGGTGCCAGCGAGCAGCAACACGTTACATCTTAGGTTAATTAACGCAATGCTTTAATGGTGATGTAGGACAAACGTATAACGTAGAAATGTATCAATCTTAATCCTGGGGTGGAGCGGAAATGTATCATCATGGAAGCGAGTTCCTAAATCAACATAGGTGACATGAGCTCCCAACTTTGTATGCTGTCCACGTGTCCTCCATTGTATAAAACCTACGGTATAGCTGACTGACTGGCTATAAACAACCGTGATGTTGCCACAGAAAGCTAAATAGTTAGCCTCGGGTGTTACTTTCAGACGGGCGTTGTGTCAAAACAGCTGAAGTTTAGTGGGTGCACATCGTTTCTCACATACGTAGAGGTAGAAATTGCACAATGCCTGAATGCAATAAAATTGACCTCCCTGTTTTTTTTTAGATAACGTGTTGTAACCTTTGTTGTTTTCTGTCCCCTGTCTGCAGCTATGGCAGCAATCAGGAAAAAGCTGGTCATAGTGGGAGATGGAGCCTGTGGGAAGACCTGTCTGCTCATTGTGTTCAGTAAGGACCAGTTTCCAGAGGTCTATGTGCCCACAGTGTTTGAGAACTACGTTGCTGACATTGAAGTTGATAGCAAACAGGTACGAATCATTTTGCTCTTCTCATATTTCAGACCAGAATCAGCATTATGTAACTTAAAACAGCAGCTGAGAGGGCTGGTTGTATTCTCTTTCCACTCCCTATCACCAACAATCGTACAGGTTGTTTGTGATTTAATGTGTTGATTAATACAAATACGTTTACTTATTTTGATTGTTTGGATTGATGAAAGACTTGTTGAAGGTATGAGTATTTAACAAAGCACTATTAGCCTTAATAGAGCTCTTACTCAAGTTAGGTTCTTACTTTGGATAAACTGTTAAATAATATGGTTTCTTGGTGTGTGTTTAAAGAAGAACTACATAAGTTGAAATCACACAAATGAATCTGCTTGATCTGACATAATTCTTACTTAATCAACATTGCAGTTTATTTTCTGTCTGAAGTGTGAAACGTATGCACTATGTAGTAGTCCATGATATGTGTGAAATCCGTGTACGTTATGCGCTGGCGCTACCGGAGCTGGCTATGTACTCCGGTAAGAGAGTCGCTGCAACCTTTGGTTTTAGTTCAACAGATTTGACATCCAATTCCAGCAGGTGAATACAGTGCTTGTTGCTTGCGATAGTATGCGTTTGTGTGTGGGTGTGGTTTTCTGTAAAATAAGGAAATACAGAATATGTAAATATAACCTGTACATAACGAATGCACGTATATATAGATTAAAGAGAAATAAGCAACAATCACTCTGCAATATACATAATTACCATGCAATAAATAGTGCTATGCAAACAACCAAACAATACTGGATAGTAATGGAAATGAACACAATCCAATGTAGTAAATACAGGTTATTGTGCAGTTGCATCTATTGGCCACTAGATGGCGCTCTAAGACCACAAATGAACATAACAGCAACATACAGGTACAATAGTCACGTGATAGACCAGCGGCGTGAATGGCACGGTGAAATGCGCTTCAACAATTAAACCAGCAACACCATCGCCAGTGCAACAGCTGAACTAATCCTTTAGCAGGATTGTAATTAACAAATGTACAACACTGTACTAACATGCATCCACGAATCAACTATGATATCAACTATTGTTTCTGAATGATATATCTGCAGTAAGTCCTAGCATTACAGTAGACGTGAGCATGCTATACTGAACTATAATAAAGAGAAATACTATCATGTTAGCTACACAAACAAAGATACATGCAACACCAGCATGGACATAAAATTGTGCACTTACGTTCTCAATAACGCACACGGCAACACAACAGAATGCTTTACAAGTAACATGCAACTTTAGGAGCAGCTCTACTCATGTCCGGATCGAACTACAAAAGGAAATGGCGAAGTTGCGCAAATGCGTGAGTCCAAAGAGTGACGTAGGCTCATCAGTCCAGCAGGGAGTTTTCTACAATATGGACACTACCTTTTTATTCAATTAAGGGATTTTTTTTTAAACGCAAAACATTCAGAAAGCAAAAATAAACAAAGAAAAGAACATTAATATTAAAGCATAACCCTTACTGTCTATCCTATGTTTCCTACCACAATAGTGAGCAGTAAATTGAGATTTTGAACATTGGTTTGTATGCACTCATTAAGTCTGTATTACGTCAAACCTTTGGACCTGTAGCATAGTGAATATGGTTTGGCTTCATGTGGTTGATAACTTGTTAACTCTCATGGCAGGTCGAGTTAGCACTCTGGGATACAGCAGGTCAAGAAGACTACGACAGACTGCGCCCGCTCTCCTATCCAGACACTGATGTCATTCTCATGTGCTTCTCCATCGACAGCCCTGACAGTCTTGGTAAGTTGAAACGTAGAGCTGGCGATGTACATTTTTTCTCTTTTACATGTAAATTTCATGTAAATGCCAGCAAAGGGTTTGCAAAAGGATTATTTAGAGAGTAAACACAGTTCAGATGTAGTTTCAATTAACTGATATTATTACTATACAGTATTTAGGAGGGAAGTACACAAACCAGTCTGAGTTTCAACACACTTCACCCTCATCTCACCTACATGCACCATGTAGCTGCGTCTGTGTTCTAACTGATGGTGTCTTTTGTCCCTTCATTTAGAGAACATCCCTGAGAAGTGGACTCCTGAGGTGAAACACTTCTGCCCTAATGTTCCCATTATACTGGTGGGAAATAAAAAGGACCTGCGTAACGATGAGCACACCCGGAGGGAGCTTGCCAAAATGAAGCAGGTAAAAGAAATTCAACGGTACACATCTACTACTCGCGTCTTCTAGTGTTGAATGCCTGTTTCCTAAAACTTCTCCTGACCTTTGCTTAAGGAACCTGTGAAACCAGAGGATGGACGGGACATGGCTAACAGGATCAGTGCCTTTGGATACATGGAGTGCTCTGCAAAAACAAAGGATGGTGTGAGGGAAGTGTTCGAGATGGCCACCAGGGCTGCACTACAGGCCAGGCGAGGAAAGAAGAGCAATAAATGTGTCCTACTGTAAACGGGGGCACATGGACTGCTTCCTACGGGGGGAAAGAAGGAGCATTAGGTCAAACCTACCCCAAAACACACCCACACAAAAGACTGTTTTCCCCAGTTTTTACTAAAGGTGTAATGCTTTTACTTTTTTGTCTTAAGCAAAAGTAGTCAGGTTCTGTCAGTATTCAATTTTGAGGTTATGGAAAATACTTTTTTGTACTTTAACGAGTAAATCTGCCATAATGAAGCCTCCTTTATCAACATGTACTATGTAATCGAAGAGATCAGCCAGGGGACCTGCTGTGTCATACCTGCCAATTACAGTTAAGTGCTTAAGCCCTGCCTGCTGATCGGAGGAATGTTTCCACAGCCAACTAGGGTGAAGTACCTGTACACTGTGACCCATAGTCCTTTAATTATTTCAACAAACAGATGTGCACATGAAGTCGAATTTTGTGTGCTCCATATACAAATCCTATGTGCATTATGATCACGTGCACAATATGAGACTGGAAACTCATTTTGTTAAAACGCAAATGGAAACTTAGTGTTTTGTGTAATAAATTACTTTGTACGAATCTTGATAATTTGAATCAGTTACTTGATAAACACTGAATGACACTTAACCCAGTGAGTTATAGTCCCGCTCGGATATAGAATAAAGATTTGAATGAAGGTTGGACAAACCGTTTCAGAGGATAAAACCTTTTCAATATGCAGCCAGTTTGACATTGGCCTTTTGTGTCGCTACTCGTGCATTTCAGAGTTGGGGTCAGGGTCAGCCACAGTGCAAGCTCTGGGGCTGCCCCCCCTTAGTCAATTAGTCAACTACTCGGTCATTCACACCAAAACAAAGAAATCCGGCAATTTTCCGCAGGGGGGAGTGTCAATGAAACGGCCCATTCGTGTGAAATTCTCTTGTGTTCTTAAACCGCCCAACAAAGCACAAGTAGACTTTATAGTTCACAATTACTGTTAAACGTCAGCTCATGTATAGAGCTTAATGTTTCTGACCGACCACACTTAAAGGCAGCTTTATTTCACAGGAGAGAAAGAAAAGAGACGAGCGAGAAATGGCGGGTGCTTTGTTGTTGCAGGAAACATTCTGGTATTACACAAACTCCTGGGCAGTTCAGAGCTTGTTTCTTTTTTTACCCTCATAGTGTTTTAAAACTTAAATGTGGCAGCGATGTTTACTGTATGGGACCCTCACAACGCCTCAAACCATTGCTCAAAACACACTGACAAGTCTGATCGCCGGTTACATGAATAGCCACCGCAGCGTGACGTGGGGTTGCGTTGCTCCAAAAGTTGAGTCTGTCTTAACGTTTCGCCGCTGGCCCGCTGCGTTTGAGTGTCGCCCGTGCGGCAACCCACGCCGCAGCCTAAACACGCTGCCCCCACTCAAAATGAAAGGATAGATCTGCGTTTTTTGCCGGACTGTCTGCGTCGACAGTCTGAACAGATTTCTTTAGTCGATTACCGGTATTCATGTTTTTTGCTGAATTAAATATTTCCAAGCAACGTATGAGCACGTCTCTGGTAAACAATATTTTAAGTTAAGTTATTGTGGAAAAACTCAGTTTTACAGATCTGTCATCAACAGAGTTGATAAGTTGATTTAATCATGTGTGTTTCTTTAATCGAGGACAGCCCTAGCAAGCTCAAGGGCACATGGCAGATATGTTGGGCTTTGTAGATTATTACAAGCCGATCTTTCATACATCATACAGCCTGACTGGATTTTTGAGGGCAATATTACTATTTGAAAGTTCAAAAAACTTTTTAATCTAAGATCGACCTAACAGACTTAAATTGGTTATTAAAAAAAATGTGTACCTGTGATAAGCTAATACCTTTCAGGCTCAACTTGCAGGTGCCTGTATTTCCAGGCCACCTTGAAGTGCACCCCCACATTAAACATAAGTGCTTTATTTAACACACATGCATACAAACAATACAACAAAATTGCAGATTCTGTTCTTTGGTATTTTACGAAGATTTGTCTTTTAGTCTAAACAAAGCAATGACAGAATTTACTGTAGGGCAGTTGTATTAGACTGCTTTAGCTAGGTGTACCTAATAAACTGGCAAATAAGTAAGTTTTGTGGAGGGAGGAACAAGTCTTTGACGAGTTACATTTATAGTCAAAATGAAACTACAGTAATCTTATGTTGCTCATTGCAAGCAACAGAATATCAAGATGATGGAGTGAGGATGTTCATGGGTTGATAGACTTTTGAAAGGCCACATCAGATAACATTTGCGGTCTGAAAGCAACGACACCAGCAGTGGTTGACGTGTGATTTGTTTTTAACCATAAACATATTTCCAGGGTGAGAAAATGATGCCCATTGTAACTAAAAAAATATTATGTTCAAGCCCCTTGAATCCCCCCTTATCACCATAGAATGTCTGTTTTACCCAATAACGCAAGTCTTATGTGGCTTGTAACCCTGCTGTGGAAAAAAAAAATGGCTGCACAATACAGTCTCATTCCTCTGATGAATAGCTACAGCCGGGCATCAGCAATTGATGTGACAATCATCTGTTTATTTGTCATTCGTTCTTCTTGGCTGGAAGTCTTGAGCGGGCGAGAAACACCGGAAGCACAGCTAGAGCTCCCAGAGCCACAGCCACTAATGGTCGGTAAAAAAGCCAACCTGCTCCGATGGTGAGAAGGGACAGAGAGCAGGAGACACACAGGGCGAAGATCTTCAGCCCCACGGACACGAGCTCTCTGAGAATAGGAACCCAATCCACTGTAATGCACACAACAAGGAGTATTATGAACGAGAAATGCAGGGACAGAAATCAATGTACGATGTGGATGTACAGCGGCGAGTGTTTGTTTTACCCAGTGTGTAGATGATGCGCATGGTCAGCTGAATACTAAGGCACATGAGGGCCCAGCCAGCAGCCCTGAGTGCCCATGTCTTCATACTGTTGTACTGGAGTTCTTTCGCAAAAACCTCCTACAGGAAACAATACAACTGAATCAACTACCACAACCAAAGACCAAGTGGAAAATGTGTTAACTAGACACATATGGGTATGAATATCTTTTTTTCCGCCAAAAACAATTTCAATGTAATTGACAAAAACCAACAGCAGTGTCCAAGAAATGAAATAAAATCCATACTGACCTCTGCAGAGAGCTCCTCCAGGTACAGGATCTCCAGAGTGTCTCCTGACTTGGTTTTAAAAGGCATCAGCTGCTCCCCTCTCTGCATGGCCACAATACTGACCTGAAAAACCGTTATCACAATCAACACACTTACCCGTTTGTTAACTGACACCGACATAAACTGGTGCTGTTGGATATCATGACATTTTATAGACCGAAAACAATCAGCAGATTAATTAATCGTGAGAATAATTGTGAGTTGAAGCCATAGTTTCAACATTTAAAAAAAATAAAATAAAAATTGTACCATCGATAAAACTAGGGCTGCAACTAATGCTTATTTTTTATTGTTGAATATTTTTTGATTAATCATTTAGTCACGTTTAGTTATGTGTGTCAGAAAAGTTCCCGGAGCCTAAAGAGACAGCTCATATCGTTTTGTCCAATCGTCCAAATCCCAAACATTCAATTTACAATGCTATAAAACAGCAAAACGCAACAAACCTTTTAATTTGAGTAGCTAGGACCAGTGAACGTTTTTTTATTTTTTTTTTATTACTTAAACGATTAATTTATTATCCAAATGAATGCTGCTTTACTTTGTGTTGATCAACTGGTGCACCAGACAAATCGTTTCAGCACTAGTTTGAACAGTTTAGTTCATTTAAATCAAAGATTTCGATGCGTGGGATAAATACCAAGAAAATGCATGCAGAAAATACTTAAAAGGCAATGATTCACCGATATGTCATCATGAGTGAAATCAATATCTGGTCATGTGCAGCACTCACAGTTTGAGCCGGGCCGAGGGGAGACGTCTCGCCACTCAGTCCAGCGAAGGAGAATCTCACACGCACATCCCCAACCTGATGAAAATAAAAACTCAACTCAATAACTGCACCAATGTACAATACATAACCCATCAGAGCAGTTTAGGTATCTAGAAGTTCACATCATGATGCTCACCTCCGGCCTGCGTGGGTTTTGAGTGTGATAGAAATAATCGTCATCGATGCTGAGAAAAGGGTCGACAGAAAAATCCCTGAGACTCAGCGTCTGGAAATTATTTATCTGCTCCACCAGGCCTGAGGATGACCAAGCGATCAGTTGATTAATTATGATTAAAACTGAAAACAGTGTGACACACAATATAGTATCTGTGTATTTTCTGTATGTAGTGTCTTTATGTCAGTAAAGATACCTTTAGACAGACTGAAAGGTCCAACTCCGACTTCAGGAGCCACGACTGTCACACTCTCAACCGCCATGGCACTAAGATTTAAATATTAAATTGAAAATGAACTGCACACAAACACAGAAAATGTTATTTCTAATGCCACAGAATAGAACAGAATAATGACTACCTTGGGTTCTGGTGTCCCATTTCCAAGTCAAAATGACGACTGTTGACCAGCTCTGACTTCCACTCAGTGTCTAAAGAAAAGGAATTACATTGCTTCAATTCACATCACACATCTAAACAATTCATACAGCTTCAACCAGAGTCAAGCACACCATCTTGTTACCAAATACTAACAGAAACAACTCACTGTAGGAGTACGTCGTCTCAGTTTTGGTCTCACCGTCCTCTTGGTAGTCCCTGAAGTTAGTCATACAGTAACAAACTCACTTTGAGCGAATAATGCTCTGTATTCCAGCCAACGTTTTACACACCTGACCCCACACTGAATGTTTACATATGCAGACAGCAGACTCACTTGCTCTCCCGGTACTCCACCCACTGATACATTTCCACCTGCCTCTTCAGCTTCACTGCCTGCACCACCACTCTGTAATTTGGGTCATGGAGGGGCTACACAGACACAGGTGCAGATGACTAGTCACCTGAAGTACAATTTACTTCAGAGTATTGCTTTAACTAAGCAACGTAGCATTTCTTTTCTGGTAGCATGCCACTTAAAATGGTCAGTAAGCAAGAGAATAAAACAAACATGGTAAGAAATGTCTGAAAACTACATCCTGTTTTACCCCCTAACCTGTACTAAGCGTGTTACAAGAATATACTGTGTGTGTGTATATATATATATATATATATATATATATATACTATATATATATATATATATATATATATATATATATAGTAAGTAAGTATTACTTGATATGAAAGAGAAAATACAGAATACTGACTGAGTTTAAACACACTGATAACAATATAGTGATTTGTTTTTTTTTACTAAAACAAACATTTTAGATAAGGATCTCTTAAATGTGGTTGTTAAAGAATTGTACATATAAAAAGGCTTTTTAAATAAAATGTGATTTCTTCATGCAATTACAAGACAAGTTTTGATATTAAAAAAGAATATATACTGTATTTCTGTATACTGTCTGATGTACACAAGTTCCCTTTCCTGTCCCCTCCCCTGTTTTGTTTGTGTGTTATTGTATTGATCTCTTTTCTCCACAGAAACTTGGATCAACATACTGTATATAGATTTATTCAAAGCGTAACTCCCACCAAAATGCAACCTATGGTCTTTTTGTGAATGTACCTGAGTCAAACTTTTGTTTAAAAGCATATTTAGGACGGAAACGTCACTTTTAAGATTTACCGTATTGTCGTTTTCGGTCAAATGGCCTTTTGAATGGGAGAGCTAGGGGCACTACTATGATAGCAGTAAAATCACTATTTTTAATACACTAAGAAGGCTCGACACAACATGAAACTTTGCTCAAAGTATCACCAGGGGCTCTACACATGAACTCTACCATTGAGAACATTGTTTGTGTACACAGAGTTTACTAAAAAGAAAGGTTTTAACAACTCACTGTAGCTGTTGGTTTTTCCGGTCGCCGTCCATCTTGCCAGTCAAAAATAGTCGATCTCCGAATGCAACATAACACGGAGGAGAGTAAAGATGGAAAGCTCCTACAGCTTAGTTCCATATAAATGCACGGCTAATTTGTTGTTTTGTCGTTACTGAAAAACAATATTGACCTTGCAGTTGAAAAAGGAGCCTCATATAAGAATGACATTTCCTCCTATGGAGTCCGTTCATTCGCATTCGGAGATCGCGTAAACAACAACAACAGCTAAAGTGAGTCGTTCAAAACCTTTTTTAGTAAACTCTGTGTACACAAACAATGTTCTCAATGGTAGAGTTCATGTGTAGAGCCCCTGGTGATACTTCGGGCAAAGTTTCATGTTGTGTCGAGCCTTCTTAGTGTATTAAAAATAGCTATTTTGATGCTATCATAGTAGTGCACCTAGCCCTCCCATTCAAAAGGCCATTTGACCGAAAACGAGAATACGGTAAATCTTAAAAGTGGCGTTTCTGTCCTAATTATGCTTTTAAAAGAAAGTCTGACTTGGGTATATTCACAAAAACACCCTAGGTTGCATTTTAGCGAGAGTTACGCTTTGATGCGCATACATGTGGGATTTGTCATTTTTGTCATCCAAAAGACAGACAAAAGGAATAACAACATTCCACTATACACATGACACAACATGGCGATGTTTTAAGATGAATAAATTACAGATTTTAGTTTAAGAGTAGAAAATAAGAACAAACGGCATTAATTCATGGAAGATACAGGATACAATCATGAAATTGTAGAGGGATCAGATGTACATAAATAATAAACTTGAGTATAAGCAAAGTGCTGAGTCTGATCCCAGTTGTTCGGTGAATTCATTATTGATGTATGATTGGAGAGCATAGTTTGACACAACAGAGAGTACAGTCTACCTGTGAGGTGCGCAGCCGTGCAGACAGATGAACTAAACGGTTGTTGTTCTGCAGGTCGAGGCTGGAGAACGGCCCCAACGACACAACCTGAGAAAGACCCTCATCCAGGGAAGATGCTGTTCGCAGAGCCCGTCCCTACGAACAGAAACAGTTGCAGACAGCATGCACTGTGTTAACCCTTAGTTTGCTGTTACATTACCATGCAACATAACACAACAATTTGACTTTGACTGTAATAGTTTGCATTGTGGCTTTGATGTGATATACATGACTGTTTTCCACTGTGTGCGTGTTTCTTACTTCGTTGGTAAAAAGAACATAGATTGAGAGGAAAAACAGTCCGACACCAACAACTGTTCCTCCTGCAGTTTCACCTAGCCGTTCCAGGAATCCAGTGTTGGACTTAACAGATACACGCTTGTGTTGGTTTGGGTCCAAAAACTGAGACAAACATGCAAGAACAACTAAGGTTCAATGCCAACAACAATCACAGCTGAATATCCAGAAGTAACATGGATGACATTATTGACTTTGAGTGGAATACTTAAGGAAATACTCTTTTATTATAAGTTGTAGGTTTATATTTGCCCCTTTTGTAATTTATTTTATTTAAACAGGGACAATGCCCAAGTTAACATTAACCTTGTATAAGAACAAGGAGAGATGCATTGTACCAGGTTGTAGCACAGATGCTATTTGCCCGAGTGGCTCTTGTTTTTTGAGAGTTGAGTGTAATACTTTTCTTTTTTAGAGGACGAGCAGCAGCATTATGGATGACCTCCACTAAAGGAAGTGACAGTCGTAGCTAGGGCTGGGCGATATGGAGAAAATCAAATATCACAATAATTTTGACCAAATACCTCAATATCGATACCGCAACGATATTGTAGTGTTGACTATTGGTGCTTTCACAAAATATTTACACAATGAGATTTTTGATAAATAATCATCAGTAATGTGGATATAATGACTAAGTGGGTAAAGGCAAATACTAGAACAGCTAGAACAGTCTGGTAAGTTCAGAAATTACATAACTTTACTGTAATGCAGCCTATAAAACCAGGAAAAGACAACACTTATGCCATATTACGATATCCAAAATCTAAGATGATATCTAGCTTCATATCACGATATTGATATAATATCGATATATTGTCCAGCTCTAGTCGTAGCCCCTGACGGAAACACCAATGTATGTCATGAACTTCAAATAACTATATTAAAACTGTCAAGAGTATTTCTTTTCTCACCTGACACAATAATGGCTCAATCAGTGTGGATGGTAGAGTCAAACCAAGCTGGCTGCACCAATTCAAACTTGTAAGATCATTTTGATTTGTTTTGTTTATATAATCCCATATTTTGCTATTGTAGGCTAACTTTAACTTAAAACTCTTCTACCGTAAACAAGGCCAACTTCTTTATTTATGCGCATTTGAGACAGATTAATTTTATCAGATGTATTACAACTAGGCTGGTGAAGGTACCAGGACAAGCTTAGTTAACAACTGTGTCCCATGTCAAAGAGATAAGGCGTGAACAACGGACACACCTCTCTTTTGTTCTGTGTTTATTTTCCTTCTCAACTAATAGAAAATGTGTCAGTAAACTGTGACGAATTGTTATATGCCTTTCCCAGTACTCAAGACATTCGACTATCTGACGTTACGTCGCCATTAAGGTTATCTAGCGTTTTTTTGTTTTGAATCATAAATAACTGAAACTGAAAATGCTGTAACGATAGTAAGACAGCTAACGTTAATGTTGCAGTGACGCTAATTGCAGGAACAGTGTTTATCACGTAAAACCAAAGCACTTCAACGGAACCACTTACTGTCTGTGCTGAAGACATTTCTCTGACTTGTTTCAACTCCGCAGTCAAACAGTAATTAGCTAAAGTTCAAGTTGGAGCTGCAGCGGCTGGAAGACATCAACACAATACATGACACAAAATGCACTTTCAGTGTCACCACATACTCGGCGTAGACCGTAAGCGAATTTGCGTTTCCTAGGATGGCGAAGGTATGTCCCGCCCTACTCTACCTTACTCTGCCTCTGATTGGCTAACCCTGGTATTTTTACCCTAACTACTATGACCCTTACCAATCTCACTACTCACTCCTAAACCTAAAAGTCTTAGATGTTCCAAAACCTTTTATTAAGAAAATAGATTCTACAATATTCAATTATACTTGGAAAAATAAGCCTCACTATTTAAATAAAAATACTTTATGTAATCCATACAATCAAGAAGGTTTGAATGTTCTTGATTTCCATACATCTAATATATTTTTCAAGGTGAACTGGATTAAACATTATATAAAAAATAAAGATAAAATGTGGTATTTCATTCCAAACTTTATTTTTCAAAACGTTGGGGGTATTGAATTCTTACTAAAGTGCAATTTTGATATTGATAAAATCCCTCTTCAGCTATCGAACTTTCATAGGCAGGTTCTTTTATGTTGGCTTCTTATGTATACACACAATTTTTCACCCCACAAACATTTTATATGGAATAATAAAGATGTAAAGTATAAGAACAAGTCAATATTTTATCCCAATTGGGTCCAAAACAATATTTTATTGATTTCCCAGTTGGAAACGGTCACTTACTTACATATTCAGAATTCTTAATGAAGTTTAATATTCTAATAATTGCACGATAATATAGCATAGTATTTGATGCTCTACCCACAGGTTATGTAAGACTGCTGCAGGGTAGTAATGTGTTTAATGACCAGTCAACATTTAGAACAGATGTTTTATTAAATGGCATAGACATAAAGGATAAAAAGTGCAATAATAGATATTTTAGACATTTGACACATTGCCCCACAGTTGCTCGATGCAAACATTATTGGAATAACCACTTTGGGAATATCAACTGGAATTTGATTTGGACCTATTATAATAAATATTTTGTTAATAATAAAGTAAATGACGTATATTTCAAAATTGTCCATTGCATCTACCCAACAAATCAAATTTGAAAGAAATATAAACCTGAACTTTCTGAATCCTGCATATTTTGTGGTGTTTTCACAGAGACGATTGCACGTTTGTTTTGTGAATGTTTTTATGTCAGATGGTTCTGGATTTATGTGGAGGATGTTATTTCATGTATTGTGTGGCTCTAGATCAACTTACAAAGTAGAGACATTATTTTTTACTATGAAGGAAATTATTTGAATAAATGCCATGTTTTCATTTTAAATCTTTTAATTTTATTTGGAAAATGGTATATCCATAAACGTAAATGGTCTGAAAGAAAACCAAATAATCACCAATTTAAAAATGACATGAAATTATATTTTGAAACTTTAAAAGGACAAAGAAAGCCATCCGGACTCTGAACATTTACAATGCCTTACAACCTCTTTAATGTAAATGTCATGCACCCCTCTTTTCATATACTGTATGTATGCATTTAACGTTTTCAATGTATATGTGTATCTGTACTTGAATAATAAAGTTTTTTTGAAGACAAAAAACAAAACAAAAAACGAATTAATCCAAACAAGGAAGGTAATGAGTACTAGCCAATCAGAGGCAGATTAGGGTGGGTCATGCTTTCACCATCCCATAGATATATATACGTGTATCTATTTTCACCATCCTAGGAAACGCAAATTTGCGGACCGCGGCTCGCCCAGAGTCTGCGCGCCGCCCCGGCGTGTTCAACAAGCGCAGCCCAGACCCAGAGGTCTTCTTCTCAAGGCATTGTGGGTAGCCTAACTTAATTTTTGTAGCAGCTCAGCGTCAGCCTACCTGCAGCCGCCAATCCTACTGCAATTTCATTCTCTAGTTTGATGTTATGTAATGTTGAAATGATGCTGTTTTTGTCGTTGTTGTTGAGAATTAATGTATTTTTGTATTCAGAATTTAGACTTTGTTGGAAAGGGAAACAAACATACTACAACTGATTTTCTGGGTGCTCACATTAAGAGTGTACAAAGTTACGGGCTCCGACCTCTGGCCCTTTGCTGCATGTCGTTCCCTCTTTCTCTCTCTCTCTCTCCCCTTTCATGTCTTCAGCTGTCCTGTCAAAAAAGAGAAGAGTGTACAAAGTTACAATTACTTACAGAATTGTGTTCATATTTTTTATATCCAGTTATAAGTTACTAAGTACAATTTTGAGGTACTTTACTTGAGTATTTCTTTTAACATTTTACATTTAAAAAAATTATAATTAAAAAATACAATATAATACATACACGTTGTTAAATATTTAACCAGTTGGGGCTCCTTGTCACATTTAAAATGTCTAGGAGTTGTAAGCAGACACATTTCCCCTCTAAACTTCTCACATAGTTTAATTTAAATAACTTTCTGAGGCCCAAAGAGATAGAAATTACCTAATATTTCACCAAAAAAGCAAATATTAGAGAAATTCCCCAAAAATAAACATATACATTTTTTATTCTTTCATCTCCCAACGACCTTTCAGATTTATCTTCTGACCCTTTGAAGGGGCCTGACCCCTATGTTGGGAGCACTGACTGGACTAAATTACCTAACAGTATATAAAGTAGTTTCAATGCTCTACCTCGAGCAGCTACAACAGTAACATATTACACACTGATGCATAAGTATTAACAATCTAATAATGTAATACATAATGAATATATCAGTCGCAGGGGACATTTCGCTGCGGAATGAGTACTTTTACTTTGATAGTACATTTTGTTGATAATACTTCTGTACTTTTACTTAAGTAGAATGACGGATCTGAAAACTTTGTCCACTGATAACACCATCTTCATTTAATACCTCAGTTTGCAGTGACTTGGATACCCCACATCTTATAGCACACACACACACACACACACACACACACACACACACACAGCATAGATGTGCCAGTATTAAGTCTTAAGAGGATTATTGCAAAGGGGAACACAAAGCAATTACTGTCACTTATCATAATCATATCTGTATACACACATGCACACAGACACATTCACAGTACTGCAACAGGCTACACTCAGGAAAAGCGAGGTAGCAGTGAGAAACAAGCGGATAGACTGTCCTGATGGAGGAATATGATATTATTGTGCTTGGAACTGGACTTAAGGTGAGAACACTTTTGTAAAATACATAGTCTACTGTATAAGGCACATGAGGAAAATTACAAGCATCATTGTTAAGAATTATTTTTTACTGAGAAACTAAAGATATACTGAATGACCTTTTTTTTCATCTGTTCCCTAAACTAGTTTTACTCTTTAATAATGTATATGATATGTGGTAGTTAAGTTTGATCATTAGTAAAATGGCCATGCTTTTATTGGTCATTCACATGCAGACTTTCTGAGCTCCTGTTGGCTGTTAAATGGATTTACAACAATTAAATGACGTCATTATGCTAGTCTTGATCCACAGATCCCACTAACTAACGGCTCCACTGTTTCTCTCAGGAATGTATCCTTTCTGGTTTAATGTCTCAAAGTGGGAAAAGGGTTCTTCACATTGACAAGAATCCTCACTCTGGAGGAGAGAGTGCATCCATTTCTCCCCTTGAAGAGGTGTGTTCACACAAACAACAGCCAACATGCATATCCTCCGTTAGACAAAGCTGCTGCTACATCGCTCATTTGTGGTGTTTACTATTTAATATTTTTCTACATTTACAGCTGTACAAGACGTTTAAGGTTCCAGGTTCTGCCAAGTCTATAGGCCATGGAAAAGAGTGGAACATCGACCTTATCCCTAAATTTTTTCTTTCTAATGGTGAGTTTAGTGCATCTGAACTTGTGATGTGTGCATTATTGTGGTGTAAATGAGTGCACTGTCATTTTCTGTACCCTCTGCTGTGTCTTTGCATTAGGTGAGCTGGTCAAAATCTTAGTGCACACTGAGGTTACTCGGTATATGGACTTCAAAGTCGTTGAAGGCAGCTATGTATACAAAGCAGGCAAAGTGCACAAAGTCCCCTGCACAGAGGAAGAAGCTCATGCTTCAGGTGATGAACCTGAAGAACGTTTAATGCATAATGTTGAATTTTAACTGCATTTAATAAAACGTTTCTGTTGCAGATCTGATGGGCATGTTTGACAAGAGAAGGTTCAGGAAGCTGCTGCTCTTTGCTCTGAACTTTGACGTGAGGAAACCTCGGACCTACCAGGACGTGGATCCTAACAAAATGACCACGCGGGACCTCTTCTGCCGCTTTGACCTGGGACTAGATGTCATGGAGTTCACAGGTCATGCCATAGCTTTACACAGCAGTGAGGGGTCAGTCACAGGAACTTAAACATAAACCAGATCAATTATGACAGGGAATCCTTTAAGTTAAAACCTGCCTTGTCTCGTTTACTGTCTCCTGGTGACCCTGAAGTTACCTGGACCAGCCGTGTGGGGAAACCATCAGACGGATCAGGCTGTACTCTGAGTCTCTGTCCCGCCACAACACCAGTCCATACCTCTACCCTGTGTATGGGCTGCGTGAGCTACCACAGGGATTTGCCAGGTTACAAAATAATTAATCAGATTTCTCCCTGAATATTTTCAGAAAAATCTCCAGTTTGTGTTCTTATTACATTCAGTGAGATCAACATCAAATAGGAAACATTGTGTGCGATTTTGCATACTGAAACAGATATCTTGATATACATCGATGCCTGTAGATGGTCCTCTAGATGTTTGTAATATATTTTTTTTTTTTCACAATCTTGCACCAGTGACAGAGAATACAGTCACTGTTCGGTTCATATTATCCAACCTGCTTCTGTGTGTTTCAGACTGAGTGCAGAGTACGGAGGAACTTTCCTCTTGAACAGAGCAGTGGATGAGCTTGTGATGGACAACGGCAAAGTGAAAGCTGTAAAATCTGAGGGGAAGGCGAGTGTATTTACGTGGAGGAAGGGTAGACAAGTTGGGATGTTTGGAGAAAATTGTGTGTCAGTGATCTTGTCTGTCTGTCTGTTCAACAGCTTTTTCACTGTAAACAGCTCATCTGCGACCCCAGCTACGTTCCTAATCAAGTGAGGAAAGTGGGGCGTGTGATAAGAGTCATCTGTTTATTAAATCACCCAGTTAAAAACACCCACGAGGCCAACTCCTGTCAAATCATCATCCCTCAAACACAAATCAACAGGAAATCTGGTATTTTGTCAAAATCATGTATTCACATACATGTGTGTTGCAGTCCACAGATCCTGTTTACATACATGATTTGGGCTGAATCTATGAAAACCCCTTCTGTTTTGTCCATGCAGACATTTACATATCCGTAGTGTCCTATGCCCACAATGTGGCCTCAGACGGGATGTACATTGCCACAGTGAGCACGACTGCAGAAACCAGCGACCCAGAGAAAGAAGTTCAGCCAGGCCTGGAGCTTCTCGAGCCCATCATGCAAAAGTTGGTAACACTTCAATTTTTGACTGTTTATTTGTCCTGGCTGTGTCAGTGAAATAACATTTTAAACAACATTTAATTGTTATTTCCTGTCACCACCTAAAATCTAGATTTGTTAAAGTCAGCAAAGTGTTGGTTCCCAAAGAAGATGGAAAAAAGAGTCAGGTAATAAAGGAGATTTCTGCGCAAAAAAAAATTAAAAGAAGTGAAGTGTAGTGGGTCCAGTGCTGGTGACACCTCTCCTCTATCTTCACTAGATATTTGTGTCATGCTCATATGATGCCGTGAACCACTTTGATGCTGACTGTGAGGACATCAAAGACATGTACCGCCGGATCACAGGAGCAGAGCTCTGCTTCGGAGGATCAGAGAGACACCAGTCTCTCAACTCTGATGATGACTGAGAAAGACCTTCAACATCAGGACCAAAGAGTTCTGGGAGGCCATAATGACATTATGAATGATTATATTGCTACACAGCTGTAAAGCAGAGGGTGTGTTCTGTAGTACGTAGACTGAATTGTGAGTGCACTATGTAAATGTTGGATGTTTAATTTGTTTGCTATAATTATACTAACCTTTTGTGAAACTAATAAATATTATTACTAAATTAGGACTTTAGTAAAGACAGCTTCATATTCAATATGATTTTTAGCTGATTACACAATTCTTGTCAACTTTACCAAATAACTTGTCAATGTAAATAACTCTTAAGTGACTGCACGTATCTAACTGAAACCAGTTTGATTGGATTTTTTTTGGTTCCATTAAGCACCAATAAGTGTCACAACTTCTCAGCAGAAGCAGGTGAAAGTAATAATGCGGCAACCTGGATGTGAACAACGGGGATTTAAAAATTCAAACTGACACTTGGCATGTGTGTGGCACAGAGGCAGATGATTAAGAGATGATGTGTAGAGGATTTGTAGATTCTCTTATCTATGGGAGCTTATGTGTGAGAAGGACAAAACCATTGAATGATGTCATGTGCTGCACACAGGCAGCTTGTAGTTGGCAGCGCTGCTGGTGCCAGAAGGCGGACAGACGCACAGAGTAAAGAGGCTTATCCAAATGAAGGACAGTCACCACCATCACCTCGGGTAGAGGGCTGAAACATATTCATATATATATATATTTATTTTTTACATGTAGAACCCTTTTATCTGCTGCACAGACAATAGCATCTGTGTCTTTTAAAATAATTCATACCCCATCTTCTACGAAAACACATTAAATTCATGACACTTGGGTTGTTTGTTGCATGTAAAGCTTAAATAAATACATTTTATATATATATATTTATTTATTTATTTCATACACATAACACAGTATTTCTATACAAGAACAGTGTTCACCTTACATTACAGTCTCTCTGAGCCAGGTCACTGCTCACATCACTGGGTGGTGACAACGGATGTTTTAACACCATCTCCAAAAAAAATAACAGTTGTAACCAAATATAGTGATTCTTTAGAGCCACTGAGTTTGTTCATTTGGAAGCTTTGTGAAAAGAATAACCATCCGACAGGCCTAGGATCATTCATAAACCTCAAACTTCCATCTGCAGAAGTCAGTTCTGGTTTCTGTTGACATTGCAACACTTATTCCTGTCTCACTTCCAGCTCCGTGCTGACGGGCGGAGGGATCAGACCAGCGGCTGCCACTCTTCGCTCATTGGTCAGGAAGTTGAAGGTTGCACATGCATTTGGCTGCAAACAGCAGAGATGAAAAAGAAAGACAGAACGGTAAATTAGGGCAACTCAATTAGTTTTAGTGTTGTTTGTCACACAGTTTAGAAAGTATTTTATGCAGAAGAACATATGTAGTTTACCACACTGAGCATACTTTACCGTGTCTTGCACCTCCACAGCAATGCCTTTACGTTTGAGTAGAGCGAGGACTGAGGGGTTAATTCGTTCAACACGTGCACCTGTGCCCAGCACAAGAATCTCTGCATAAAACAACAAGAAAATAAGTATTACACATTTGTTTTTTAGTTAAATACAACATATATAAACCTAGATGAGTGACAAAATCAAAGATTAACCTGAATAACCTTGTGGAAAAATATAATAAATGCAGATGCTTCCATACAGGGCACACATCACTGAATGGATTGATGAACATGAAAATGATGTGAATCATGTGCTATGGTCTTCACAGTTGCCAGATCTCAACCCAATTTAACATATATGGGGGATTTTGGTCCAACGTGTTAAACAACGCTCTTCACCACCATCATGAAAACACCAAACGAGTGAATATCTTTTGAAAGAAGGCTGTTCATCACACTTCATGTTGGTTTTTCTTTTAATTTGTCACCCATCTTTGTGTCGGTGTGCTTTTATTTTGCACCTATTCTTGGTTCAAGCATGTGAAAAAGTGAGACACTTTCTTCTGTGATGTCTTTATGACTGCCAACCTGCAGAGAGAGAGGTAGAGAGGTAAAAAGAGAGATGTAATAAACACAGATAGTTGTTTAAATTCCATACAAACTGTGAAGGTAGTTTGGATATTGATCTCACCTTCCACTGGAGGATAGCAGGAGGCAGCACAGCACAGGGCCCAATCACCTTGTTGCCGTCAATGTTGAATCCTCTGGAACTGTAGCTGTGGATCATGACCCCGCTGCCCGGCTCCTTCTGCATGACGGACACTGAGGTACGCTGATACATTTCATCATCGCTGGGACCCAATTTATGTGCACGAGACAGAAATGGGCTGAAAAACAAGACAGGTAAACTAATTAGAACCAATTACAACCAATCAGAATGGGTTTTATTGCCAAGTACATTTTTTAACACAAACAAGGAATTTGTTTAAGTGTTGTTGGTGCTCGTCACACATTCTCTAAATGGAATATTAAACAATATAAGTATAGGTATAAACAATATAAGTATATGTACACAGTATGTATTAAATTAAAAATAAAGATAGTAATAAAATAAAAAGAGCATTAGCAGAGAGAGAACAGTGACATGAAGGTGAAGTGTCAGGGTGGTTTCCAGGCCTTGTTAATAAGGTTAGTGGCAGATGGGAAAAGCTGTTCATGTGACGTGTGGTTTTGGTCCTGATGCCAGAGGGGAGAGTCTCAAAAATGTTGTGGCCGGGGTGGGAGGGATCGGCCACAATCTTTCCAGCACGCTTCAGAGTCCTGGTGACATACAGGTCCTGGAGCGGCGGCAGATTGCAGCCAATCACCTTCTCTGCTGACCGAATGACACGCTGCAGTCTGCCCTTGTCCTTGGCAGTGCTAGCAGCGTACCAGATGGTGATGGAGGACGTGAGGATGGACTCAATGATGGCTGTGTAGAAGTGCACCATCATTGTCTTTGGCAGGTTGAATTTATTCCGCTGGAAGTACATCCTCTGTTGTGCTTTCTTGATGAGGGAGCTGATGTTCAGCAAGGGGGAAAGAACACAGCCCTGGGGGAATCCGGTGCTGATGGTCTGTGAGTCGGAGACGTGTTTCCCCAGCTTCACATGCTGCTTCCTGTCAGAAAGGAAGTCAGTGATCCACCTGCAGGTGGAGTCAAGCACGCCTAGCTGGGAGAGCTTCTCCTGAAGCAGAGCCGGGATGATGGTGTTAAAGGCAGAGCTGAAGTCCACAAACAGGATCCTGGCGTAGGTTCCTGCGGAGTCCAGGTGCCGGAGGATGTAGTGTAGGGCCAGGTTGACTGCATCGTCTACAGACCTATTGGCTCTGTAGGCAAACTGCAGGGGGTCCAGGAGGGGGTTGGTGCTGTCTTTGAGGCGCTCAAAGGACTTCATAACCACAGAGGTCAGGGCGACGGGTCTGTAGTCGTTAAGTCCTGTGGTCCTTGGCTTCTTGGGGACAGGGATAATGGTTGAGGTCTTGAAGCATGCTGGCACGTGACATGTCTTCAGTGAGGTGTTGAAAATGTCTGTGAACACTGGAGACAGCTGATCAGCGCAGTGCTTCAAGCTTGATGGGGAGACAGCATCTGGTCCAGCAGCTTTGCGGGGGTTCTGTCTCCTGAAGAGTCTGTTGACGTCCCTCTCGTGGACGGAGAGAGTCGTCACTGAGGTGGGTGTGGGTCACCCTATGGAGGTGAAGGGGGAGACCTTTAACGAGGGCATTGGTGGGGGGGCCCAGGACCCTGTTGAGGTGGGGGAGGTGGAGGTGATACACTGTAGCTGGAGCTGTGGGGAGGTGTCGTGGGGGATGGTTTCAGGACTGACCTTTTGTCTTTCAAATCGACAGTAGAACTCGTTCAGGTCGTTGGCTAGGTGTCGGTCATTGTAGGGGGAGTGGGGGGGTTTTAGGCTTATAGGTGGTGATCTGCCTAAGTCCTTTCCAGACAGTAACAGAGTCGTTCGCTGAAAACTGGCGTTGGAGCTTCTCAGAGTACCATCGTTTAGCCTCCTTCACTGCCTTGCTAAACTTGTACTTCGACTCTTTAAATCTGTGCTATATTATATCAACAACACAAGAGTGGTCATTTTCTATTATTTATTGTGAGGTGTTTATTGGCATGAAACTGTAATTTTGCTTTTATTGCACAGCTATTACCTCTTCTTGTCATCACTTCCCATTTTACAATGAAACAGGCTGCACTGCAGACTGTGGCCATGTGGCCCAGTTTAAAAGCCAAAAATCGAATGCCAACCTACTAGTCAGGAGGCCAAAACTGATATTAAAACTTTGTCGGACACTTTTTGGTACAAGCATACAACCTATCCAGTATTAATATTTAACCCCTCAACATGTGTTCTAGCCAGGTTGTCAGCTTAGAAAATATTTTTTGTCCAAAGTGCTTCCATTTTCTTCCATGTTACCTACTGTAATTTTGGGCAAATGTGCAATATAATCCAACTTATGGGCAAGCATGATCATTAAAAAATAATAATCAATAAATACCACAAGAATATCACACCACAAGGTGCACTGTTGTGTCAGCACAGCTGTGATTTGGCAGCAGATCCAGAGAAGATGATCACAGCAGGTGTCAACAGTCTGAACAAAACTTTATAAAAAGGAGTGAATCACACAACAGATTAACTTGGTGTATTTGTCTACACAAACATTTACCTCAGGATTCTACCATTCTACCATCAAATGTTGCCAGAAACAGGTAAGCTAAACTGTTTTCCAACTAGCTATACTTCCCAGACAGATAGCTAGGCTAATTTACTTTCATAATTACTAGCTTACTTACTAATAGGTAAATTAAGTTTTGTGCAGATGTGTAATGGAAATATTATGTTTATAATTTATGTGCTGCACAGCAGCCTATTTTACAGTCTGCTAGCTAAAAGTGTTAACCAGTTTGTTAGACAGCCAAGCCCTCAGCTTATGTCAGAGGACATTGTAGTGATCCACTCAGAAACCAATCAATCAGTCTAGTGTAGTGAAACATTTCTTTGCCTTTCAGATGAGATAACATGGATCCAGAGGGAGATGTAAGCCTAGCGTCCAAAGATAAACAAATAGGAAGAGATATTGATTGGGAAAAATGTTTCATTTGTCAAGACAAATATGGAAAATACAGTCAAGATAAAGCCCTAAGAAATCCTTCTGAGAATGGGCTAAAGTGTATTAGATTGAGAGCAAATGAACGGGCGAAATACCAAGATGTGGAGTACGCTGATACCCTGGAGAGAATTGAGGAGTTTCTGGACACAGAAACTGAAAAGATAAAATGGCAAAATGCATCAACCTTTGGGGATTATGCTGACATTTTCATACAGAAAGTGACTGGCAATTTACATGGGAACATTACTAGAGTGGATCTAGTCTTTGATCAGTACCTACAGAATTCCATGAAGGGTGGAACTAGAGCAAAACGCAGCACCACGCAGCGAAAAATTCGCACCATTGTAAGAAATGATGTAAAGATGCCAGCTAACTGGAATAATTTCATTGAAATGGACCAAAACAAGGCCAACCTGACACAATTAATTTCAATTGAACTTGAAAGGCATGTCATTCAGTATGGTCTTGAAATTGTAATAAGTGGGGGATTTGATGATGCTGAAAAAGTGGCAACGGCAGCTGGGATTGATATTTCCCACCTACGGGCTGCACATGAAGAAGCAGACAGCTGCATATTGCTACATGCTGTTGATGCCACAACCAAAGGGTATGAGAGGCTCATCATTCAGTGTTGCTTCTTGTGTTTGCACACCTGCTGAGCCCAGAAATTTGGATGATAGCAGGAACTGCCAAGAAACCACGCTACATTAAAGTGCATGATATTAAAATGTCAAATGAGATTCTGGATGGTCTGTTGGCATTTCATGCAATCACTGGATGTGACACTACCACTCAGTTCACTGGAATAGGAAAAAGGACGGCGTGGAAAGTGTTCCAGCAGTGCCCTCATCTTCTCCACAACTTTGGTGAGGATGAAGTACCAAGTCCAGCTATTCTATCCTCAGCAGAACAGTTTGTCTGCAAACTGTATGATCCAAAAACGACCAGCACTTCAATCCATGATGTTCGCTGTGCCCCGTTTCGGAAAGTGAAAGCCAATGTGGATACTTTACCACCAACTCACGATGCCTTGTGTCTGCACCTCATGAGGGCCCACTATCAAACAAAGGTTTGGAAACAGTCACTAGTGATCCATCCACAGGAACTATTTGTGGTTGGCACATGAAGGATGGAATTCTTGTCCCCCAGCTTTTAACCAAAGAACCTGTACAGGCCAGGTGCTTGGAGCTGACGATATGTGGATGCAAGGAAAGTGGAAGTCAGTGCAGTACCAGGCAGTGTCGATGTCGAAAAAGTAGAATATCTTGCAGTGGGGCATGTGGGTGTGCCTGTGCAGCTTGGTGCAAGAATACTATGGGTGTCTTCTAACTAAAAAAATAGGGTGACAGCTTTTACCAAAACAGGTCCGCAAAAGTCTTAACGGAAGCCCTTTTCAGAATTGGCCCCCTGACTAGAGCTGCAGTACATTTTTGCTTGTTCTTACATATTTTCTTCCTGACTGTTACAAAAATCAGAGCAAGTTCAGCAACCAAAACAAGTTTTTGAGATGTGATGCACTGCACTGTCTAGTCAACTGCTTGTCATGTCAAAAAGTAGAATCAGCACACTTTGCTACCATAACATTTCTTTATTTATTGTTGATGAGCAATGTTTTAATCAATATTATCTTCATCAGGCCCAAAACAGCACTTTACAAACATCACATTGCATGTACATATCTCAAAATGAGTGTTATACAAGATAAGCCTCTAACCCGGGCTCTGTTGATAAAACTAACTTGTATTCGAGCATCTCAAACTCATGTGATAGTAAGGAGTTTCATAACAATAACATTACATTTTAATGTCCTCGTCTCCACACAGAGGGGACAGTTTCTTAAGCGACCCCACTGGATTTAAATCTTCGGCTTCAAGGAATCACATGCCTTAAATAAAAAATAAAAAAGACCATACCTTGAGAAAGCGGGTACTGCCCTGGAGGAGAAGAGAAAGCCCTGTGTTGATCTCTGAAGAAGGACTCTAGCACACACCAGTGCGGCCATGTTAACGTTGTTCATAAACCCGGCGACACATAAGGGGGACAGAATTCTGTGTAACACCAACCGCTCGTTTCCGGTGTTGTGTAATGCTCAATCGAACAATTTTTATTTCAACTTCAACAAGCCGTACTAACTGGCCATTTAATGTGAAATCATTTGTATTAATTAATAATTCATTACAATTGCAGTTTATTGTGTTAAATAAAAGGATCACTACGTGGCTAATTTTACCTTCAGCTGGTGTTAAAAAAACTATATATTTTTTATCTGATACAGCTAAATTATACTAAGCTACTAAAGCACCTGCTGTCGTTGCTAACGTAGCAAATGTTACACATTTGAATGTGTTTTTCACACATTCAGGAATATATATTTTATGAAACATTATGGTGATGCAACTGCACAGTGATGATCACATTAGTTTCAAGATCAACGGGCTCTGCCTTTGATTACAATACCTGGGGGGCGTGTTCATGGAGTAACAGCGCCCCCTGCGGTGTTTACTGGCAACAGACACAGGTCAGATGATCGGATGATCCGAGCTACATTGTAAATAGACAGCGTCGATGCACCGGGGCCATGCCTTCATAGACTCTTTAAATCACCTCCAAAAGAGCAGATATCGGAGACTCCTTGTATTCCGACATCGGTTCTCTAGCTGTTTCGGGTCATTTTGGCGTGTTAAAGTGTTATTAAAGTATGTACCGGTCTCTGTACGCCTTCCGATCCGCGGAGCCCAACTCGCTGCACTTCGCGGCCGGAGAAGGCTTCTTAATCCTGGAGAGGAGCAACAAACACTGGTGGCTGGGGTCCCGCTGCAGCTCGGGGGAAACCGGCTACATCCCATCATCATACATCGAAAAAATACAGGTAAACACCAATGACCTGGGTGTTTTTCTCTTTTTGTTCAATGAATAACGTTACAAGCTGTGGCCATGTCGCATCATAGTAGTGAAGTGAAATATAGTGAATGCGTAGTAACGTTAAGTGATCGAGAGAGACAGATCCCATGTACTATGGACTGCAGTGCAGGCCATGTTGAAGCTCACTGCTGATTAAAAGGCACGCTTGCAGAAGAAACCATAAATTATTGGAAAGGTTGCATTATGTAGCCATGGTCTTCTGCACTGCAGCTGCTCACTGCGACAGAGATATAACGTTAGGAAAGGATGGGATATGACAGGATGGGATGATATGAGACAGGACAGATCCAAGGGCCAAAGCCCAGCAAGACAGAAAGCCATTGTTTCTGCTCAAATTAATCTCATCAGCTCCTGTGACTATTATCTCTTTTTTTTTATTATCAAGAACTATTCTCAACCATCTTTGTTATTGTAAGTAGCTACTCCTTTTCACATAGCTTGTCTCTCAGACACACCCACATGTGCTCTGCAATCAGGACTGGAGACTCCTTTTTCCAAGGATCCAGACTCACAGTGAACTAGTCAAAGCATGTATTTTATGAAATCACAGGCTCACACAATGGCAGAATAGGAAAGCTCTCTCCTGTTGTAAAGTGCATTGGCTGTGGAGGTTTAATGAGCCTGAATGTGAGGCCTCACTGAGCATATGTGTGGCACTGGTTTTTGTTAGATAACCGCCCTAGTTTGTTTCTGCCTAGAGTCACACATGTCCCCGAGCCACAAGTCTGTTCCATTTTGTTTAAAATGTAATGCTCATGTAAATGAATATTTCATTTGTCCCCTTTTTTTCCTCTTTCTTTCTCTGGCAGGCTCCAGAGCAGGATGATGTGTTGCAGTCTATTGACAGAGCAATCGAAGGAATCCACAATGTGGCCTTAAAAAATGGAGGCAAATACAATCTGGAACAGAGAGACGTTCTACAGTGAGTCCAAATTGAATCCAAATTATGAGATAATATATTGATTCTGGCATGTTCTGTATATAAATCGTTATTCTCTTCTGTTGCAGAAAGTTGATCCATCACAGAAAGGAGACGCTTGCACGACGAAGTTCCTCGTTGTCCTCCGGTCACAAACAAGGCCTCCCATCTTCCAGCAGCGAAATATCTCTCAGTCAAACTCCTCCTCCACCCAATGGCCTTAACCGAGACTACGGACGACAGGGGAGCGTGCCGCTATCAGGAAGCGTGGACAATATACAGGCAGAACAGGGCTTTTATCAGGTAACACACTCATACAGTTAACACATTTAAATGTTTTATTTGAAACCACAAATTAGTTTAAAATATGCAGGATTCAAATATTTACAGAGGCTATATATTCATTCTTAGAAAAAAAAGTTGTAAACCTGTATATTGTCATCTCTGTCTTTTCTGTTTTCCTATCCTTCCTGTAAAGCTCTTCTAACATCGAAAAGTGCTATAAAAAATAAAGTTTGTTTGCAATTGTGACTCAGTAATGATGAGTTTGTGAACATGCATAAGGCTGCCAACAGAATACTGCTAATCTACATTAATATCCTAGCACACAAATCTTTGCAACCAGGGATTGGTACTTTGGTACTCAGTTCATTAGAAAAGGTTCCATCAACGTACAGGTCAAAAACACAGCCTGTCTGTGGGATTAAAACATCAGCAGTGTCTGTGATGTTATAAAATAGAGCATGAGAGAGATCATCACCCAGGAATAGAGACAATTAAATATTTTTGCATTTTGTGCAGTATAGAACAACACATACACACACAATATGCCCTCAAATGGCCCTGTATTTAATCAATTTCACCTCCTGCAGGTGCCTCCTCAACCTAGACGTGCGGCTCCGATCACCCCACCTCCCCCTGAGAAACAGCGAAACAGCCGGCGTCCAGGTGAGAATTCAGAGAGCAGCGCTGTGGACACTTTTTTCTACTAAGTATTCATCACATCCCTTACAAGTTTATTACAGTCTCACAGATTACAGTGCAACGTTTTTGCTGCTGCAGCTCTATACTTCACAAACACACACTATTCTTAGTCAGGTCATTCCTGTTCCCTCTCCTCTCTGTAACTAGAGCTCGCTCTCTCTCTCGCTCTCTCTGTCCCCCAGTCGAGCCGGAGGTCCCCTCCAGAGTGTCCTCTCTCCCTCCGTCCCCTGCTCTCTCGCTCTCGATCAGCACCACCTCTTTAGAGTCTGGCTCCTCCCACTCACCGGTCTCCTCTGATGTCAGCTTGCCAAGTGTTTCCAGCACCCCCCCTCCTCCTGTGCCTTCCCGTGTGAAGCTCACTGCACTGCCTTCAGACGTGCTTCCCTCTGACTCTGCTCCTCAGCCAGCTCCTGCAAAGAAGAGCCCGGCTCCACAGCCTCCTCCTTCACAGCCCACTGTGGAGGAGCAGCCGGAAAGTGAATGGCCTGTTGCCCCCCCGTCTATCGCTGAAAGCCCTCCTGGCAGCCCCACTACCCCTGAGCCAGTTCCCACAACTATCGGGGGCGAACTGATCGAGTTGGTACGGAAGAACACAGGCTTGAGTTACGAGCTATCGCGGGTCGCTGTTGGCGTGGTGGTTGGCCATCTGCAGACGGCCTTGCCTCAAGCCTCCTCTGATTTGGAGCAAGTTCTCCTCTCGCTGGTGGAGAGGAAGGTCAGATTTGTTTTCCTTACATCGTGTTTATTCAGCATCATGGAGCCCCGCCAGCTTAAAGGAGAATACTGGTGTCGTTTAGAGTTACAGCTCAGTCTGCATTTAGCTGACATTTCTCAGTGTCGTTTTGAGACGCAGGGTAGAGTACTCACAGTATCACTCACTCATTTCCTGTTTTTAAACGCAAGCTTGACCAAGCTTGAAGTGAACTTCTTTCCTGGCAGACATTTCTGTTTCATCCGGTGAGTGTAAGGTGTTTAATAGTGGGCAGTGTGTCATGCAACATCAAACAGCAAATACTGAAAGTTTTTGGCTGCATCCTGTATTTACATGGTGACACATGTGCACACTCCGACCCCGCTTATCCAATTATAAAGCCTGAAATACTCTGTGGTCTATTAGGGGTCTCTTCAGTGTTTAGATAGGAAACACTCAACTAGAGCTTAACAAAACACTGATAACACACAGAGTTTTAAACAAAACCAAATTGAGGGTTGTAGCTCGGATGACTATCAAGCCTGTATATGTTTTTTTTTTTTTTTTTTAAATACTTATAATTGTTATATTATCAATGGATAAAATCGGAAAGGTGTTCATAGTGATGAACCCGCAGAAAATGATCACCCGCCTTAAGTTACTTTCTATGTCAGAGAGTAGACAATGTTCCTCTGTACTGGTATTTCAAGTTGTAACACAAATAGGTGTGTCCTAATGTTTTCTGTCTCTGTAGGATTTGAGTGCAGCGCTGCCGCAGGGTCAGGTGTGTCACGATGAACAGAGGCTGGAGGTGATCTTCAGCGACCTCGCCCATCACCGGGACGATTCTCAGCAGCGTAGCTGGGCGCTTCATGAGGACCACGCTCTCATCGCCTGCTACCTCGAGGAGCTGCTGAAGATACTGGTATGATGCAGGAGCCCGTTCACCTCCTGTTACGATTCACAACAGTCTGCAGGATGTCTGTTTTCTAAAGTGTAAGAAGATGTGACTGAAGTCGTCATTATAAAGATGGATTTCACAGATATGAATGTCTGTCAGTCATAAATACACGTTTCAAAACAAAGGTTGCAAAGGGCTACACAGTAAAAGCATTAAATATCTAACAAGCTGGATAATAACACAAGAACAGCAAAATAGACTTCACAAAACAGTAATAACATCAAGGAAAAATCTGCTTATAAACACACAAGAACACATGTGATCCAACATGAGTCATTATGTATTAATATGCACAGTGATGTAACTTGTTTAAATGCAAATTTGCAGTGAGAGCTGGAAAAGTAGGAAGCCACTAATTCAACACCCATTATAGGACAAGAGTTTCCGAGTTGATATCACTGCTTTATCCTCATAATTATTTGTTTGATATGAAAACTCTTGGGATGAATCTGGGATGTGACCACAGGACCCGTCCAGCTGTCATGCTGTAAATACCAGACATGTTTGATGGGATCAGACCGGTTCAGGCGACTTTACAAATCCATCCAGTGTGGTTAGGGACTGAATCTGTAAACTCTTCAGGCTGCCAAATATACTCTGTTGGCAGTTTGTTGTGAACCTCAGGGATGGGAGGTCCAGATGAGTTGTACAATCCTACCCGATGAGGTGGAGGAGATTAAGTTGTAAATGGGCTCCGTAATCCTCCTCTGGTGGGTCCACGACTAGGAAGTTGATGATGTTTTTATATCATTGCTGTTACAACTAAAAGATGGTGTATTTTTTCAGACTGATGCAGATCCAGAGGTGTGTAAGAGGATGTGCAAAGCCAACCACTATGAGAATGTGCTGTCTCTGGTTTCATATTATCAGATGGTAAGACATTACCATTTTATTTTGAATACACTGAACTTAAAACTAATCTGTATTCAAGAAAAATGTAGTAGTCCTGTACAGGTAATGTTGTCTAGTTTCCTCTTATGGTTATTAAAAGTGTATTCTTCTTTATTATTATGATCATCTTTATACAGTCAGTTTATTTAAGAATATGACTTAAAGATGGCAGACTTATTTTTTTCTTTTGTCCTTGGAACCTAGCACCTGTAGCTTCAACAATAATATTCAGTTCATGTTATGAATAATTCTTGATTACATATGCAAATGAACATCTTCCTGTACCAAGAGTGAATTAGATTTTAGCCTTGGTGACCTGACTGGGAGGTTGTGTAATTACAGTATTCAAGTGACAATGTTGGTGATGTTCAATTTTTGTTTGGTGTTGGCTCATTGTTGCCATGTAACCATGCAGGAGCATCGTGTGTCTTTGCGGCTGCTGCTGCTCAAAGTGTTTGGGGCGATGTGCAGCCTGGATGCTTCTCTCATCTCCACCCTCGTCAACTCCATCCTCCCGATGGAGCTGGCCAGGGACTTACAGACTGACACACAAGGTAAAAAGATTTCCTCTTCACTGTCTCACTGTTCTCTTGTTCATCTCTAGTACTCTCCAAGCTTAATATTGAGCACAATTACATGTTTTTCTTCCCTCAGAGCACCAGAAGATGTGTTACACAGCTTTGGTACTTACTATGATCTTCTCAATGGGCGAACAGGTGCCATATCATCACTACGGTATGGTATATATAAAGCTGCTGTGTTATTTTTTCAGTGGCATATAACATATGTATATTTTACCTCTGCATATCACTGATGTACAATGTTGATTCTTCCAAAACAGTGAAAACTACATTGACTAGGTTGCACCAACAAGGATTAATTTAAGGATCTATCTTTCATCTAAGATTAGTTCTAATCAGAGTTTAGCAAAACTAGGTTTAAACTGAGCGAATCCAGATTTAAAATCATGAGCAGAGCTCTGTTACACAATGAAAAACAAATCTCTATTTAGTAAATCCAAGTTTATTGATGTAAACTTTTAAAATTGAATAGAGTTTAATTTGCTGTCGGATCTAGTAAGTAAGCTATAAAAGAGGGAGGGGAACCGTTGGCTGCTCATTACATTGTTTGCAAGCTAGCTAAAAAGTCAGTTAGTCTAACGTTACGCAGTGTTGGCAGAGAAGCTCTAATTTCTCCTAAAAATGTGTATTAATGGAGCAATATAAATAATAGCTGGCAATAATCCGGTGGCATAAAATCTTAGGGCCACCAGAAGTTCAAGCATTGGTGATGTTACAGCTGCAGTCCTTTCACTGCCATGTTTGACAGTTGGTCCAATCTTCCTGTTTAGCTCCAGAACAGTTTCCTTGCTGAACCGGTATCTGAAGAGTAATTCAGAATCATCACACAACTTAATTAGGTTAAGTCTGTCTACTAACTTGATTATTTTGCCTAATCAATCTTAAAAGGACGACATTTTAAAAGTCAAATGTAAGTTTAAAGTTAGTCTATATCCACGACGTTCCACTTCGGGATTGCTCCGGTGCTGCAGGAAATTCCGCCGGATGTCTTTTCGCCGATGTCCGTTTCCTTCCGCTTTCTTTGTGTTGGCATTTTAATCTCCGGTGGATTTCTGAGGACTATGGTTAACTGCTCCTCAGATCTCTGCAGGGTAAATCCAGACAGCTAGCTAGACTATCTGTCCAATCTGAGTTTTCTGTTGCACGACTAAAACAACTTTTGAATGTACACATGTTCCACGACAACAAGTTCCTTCCCGAGGCTATTTTGCAGCGGCTCCATGAGAAGCTTAGTGCCGACCATGACGATTGTGATTGGTGTAAAGAAATGCCAATAATAATAATAATATTATTATATTATTAATATGCACGTTTTTCTCCCATCCCAGAATGCTGTGTGGACTAGCCAGACCTCCTCCGCAGCGTTGTGGAGGAAGGTCTGGCAAAGCGGGTCCAGTTAATACTGGATAACAGTCGAAATTGGAGTTTAACGTTTTGGTGCAACAGAATTAAATTGAATCTAGATTTAGAGTAAAACTAAACTAACATTTAAAGAGAGGTTTAAATTGAATCATTCTTAATTTTAAGATGGTTTTAAAGTTTGATGCAACATGATTTAAAGTTAAATCATGATTTAATCGGGTTTCAAAATGAATCCTTGTTGGTGCAACCCAACCAAAGTGTTGAACTTTATGCATGCATTAATAGGTGTATTAAAGGGATAATATACCGGTAATCCTGACCCTCCCTGCTTTCAGAACACTTGAATGCTGACTTTGTTCAGTTTCTGCTGGGTGTGGTGGAGGACGGGCTTCCCTCTGATCCCACAGAGCAGCTGCCTGACATCTTCCTGAACCTCCTGCTGGCCTTCAACCTGCACCACACAGGTGAGAAAAGCCACCATGGAGCCTTTCACAGCAGAAATTTTGACTTCTCATAGCTGGAAATAATAACATTATTGATGGCTGCGTTCTATTTGTGTTTACCAACTCCAGGGTCCTGGTGTTGGGGTTTTGCTTACAGGGAAACTTAAATGTAGTAGAGCCAGCATAAATGTCATAAGTAACAGCTGTGCTTTTCCTGCTATGATACATCTAAATGTCAAGTCATCCTTATTTATATAGCACATTTAAAACAACAGATGTTGACCCAAAGTGCGTTCCAGTCAAGGCAGATGGTTTAAGATCTGCCTCAATACAGATAAACAACATTACAGAGATAAAAAGGTACATAACAAGCAACAATATAAAATGTAATACAAAACAACTGACATGATAAGCCAAAGTCAAGTAAAGAAATGGGAAGATGTCTGCCTAAAAAAGGTCTATAGGAGCAGTAATGCACAACAGACTTCTAAGCTGTTATTTTATTTGTTTTCCGGCTCAGCTGACCTACAAAAGAGCTTTTATTGTTTTACTATAACAACTTTTTTTGTGTCACCCAGCACCCGGCAGCAATGTGATCATGCAGGAGCTGAAGAAGAAAAATGTCAAGATCCTGTCAGAGAAAATGCTGCTGCTTCTGAACAGAGGCGGTAAAATACCATATGTCATAGTTCTCATTTTGCATCTAAGCTTTCTGTCCACCTACGTCATCACTCACTCTTTGCCCCGTCCTCTCCAGACGACCCTGTGTGTATGTTCAAACATGCCCCGCCTGCACCGCACTCAGTGCTCAAGTTTCTGCAGGATGTTTTCGCCAGCCGAGAGACCGCTGACATCTTCTACCGCACTGACATGATGGTGATGATTGACATCGCCGTTCGACAAATATCTGACCTTTCACCTGGAGACAAGGTGAGACCTGGACACACCGAACAGCTACAGATTATTCTCAGGCTTTAAAGGAATAGTTTTCGCAATTTGGGAAACACTCTTTTTCACTTTCTTGCCGAGGGTTAGATGAGAAGATTGATACCACTCGCATGTCTGAGAGAGGTACCAATCTTCTCATCTAACTCTCGGCAAGAAAGTGAATAGCCGTTTTTTTCCTAAAAATGTGAAACTATTTATTTAATGATACCTGCTAAATTGACAGCTTGTTACCATGTCTGATTAAAATCTCCTCTCTTGCTTTTTTGTGAAGCTGAGGATGGAGTATCTCTCCCTCATGCACTCCATAATACGCTCGACGGACTACCTCGAGCACCAGCACCGCCTGTCTGACCTGCAGGGGGTGCTGCAGAGGATTCTCAGGGAGGAGGAAGATCCAGGAGAGGATGAAGGGAGCGCTACAGTGAAACAGATGGATAAGCTAATTGTACAGCAGATCTACAAGGAGTTCCCACAGATCTGTCAGAACCAGGACTAACCATATCAGTATTAGGCTCACACACTGTAGTCTGCTCCTGTCTACTGCAGGGAGGTACAATAAAGTTTGAAATAAGAAGAACTGATGGTTGATGGGACGCCCCATATTCTGTGCCAGCATGTGCTGAGAGAAGTGAATCAGTTTTGCCAATGTTCTCTTGGACTTGTAGTCCACAGCTGCAGCATGCTGCATAATGCATCACAACTTCTCCCTTCTTAAATGAATTTTATTTGAAAAAGGAGTGGGGCTTTTTTCTCTGGTGTTCTTCAAGAAGTGAAAAATATGACAAATGCACAAAAAACCTATGAGGTTTAGTCATAGTAGGAGAACCAACTGATCAACAATCCAAGCCAAAATATAGGCCAAACATTGGAGCTGTTTTACAGTGAATTCCTTGCAATAGTTCCTTTTAAAAAGTAAGAATTAACTGTATATTCTCATAGTATTTTGAATTAAAAGTAACAGCAACCATGACTAATCCTTATTCTAACCAAAATATCTTTAACCAAAATGATTTCAGAACAAATTTAACAAAAAACAATGAAAAATGCAGATTTTAAGTCATGTTGAAGATAAATGTGCCATTATTTGAACTGTTGTGAGAATACTCTTATGTGCTTCCCTTGTAGTGGGACCAAACTACTGTGTGTTACTGCAGCATTATTTTCTTAACAGAGTATAATACTTTAAAAACTGACTTCCTCTTTCATTCACCCCTTCGTTCATTATGATTAGGATTCATGTCAAGTAGAATGCGATGAACAAGTGTACTATTCTAGTGAGAAAAAAGCACACTCTGACTCATGTGTTATCATTACTAAGCTTTTCGCTGAGTAACCTGCCGCTACATATTGAGTCTCTCCTGTGATGCCGGCTGCAGTTGTCTGTCTGTTACTTTTGTCTCTTTACTGCTTTTCAAACACTTTAAGATGATCGGTCTGTACTTAGATATGCAAAGCTCCTCTAGCTTCAGAAGTCATTGACTGTTTACAGATTAATGTCTGTATGCTGTATTCACATTCAAACTAACTGTGCTGCAATAAGGCTTTATATAGCAACTTGTAATATAACGAGTCTTGGCTGTTGTGAGCTGTGGCTTTCTGGAGGGGAAAAAGTGTTCTGCAGTTATTACTCAAGATAATACATTAGTCAGTGTTGTTGATGTCCAGTTATTATCTGATGCTCCTACTGAAAATCAAGACAATGGAGAGGAAATACAGGGCATTTATTTTGTCTCCTAATGGTTTTAATACTTTAACAGCAACATGTACCTTTCCTTGTTTCTTCCCCATGATGTAGTGATTGATCTTCTCCCATCTTACACTTTAACATATCTGTTTTTGTCCCTGGCATGGCTACCCCGTCTGGAAACATGGTTCTGAGAAGGTAGACGCAATCCAGAAGTGCTATCAGTTTTTAGTTCATTTCCAAGCATTCATTGATTATTTGTGTCTGTTTACCGTGCGTGTGAGAGAAGTGAGCATCTCTTTTTTTTCCATGATTAACATTGTCTGCAAAAATGCTACAACTGTGTTATAATAAAACTAATAAAGCTATATTTTAACAGTGCAAGTGGTCGGATTGGTTGTTGTTGATTGTGTGACAGTACACGTTTACAAAATAATACAACAGTTTTGGAAACATGTTGTAGGTCCCACCTTGTTACACAGGTTCAGTAGGCTATTTGTTTTTAAGTGGGACTGTTGGCAGCAGTCCAAAGCAGTTGAGTGTGTCCAGTAAGTCTAAAGTGAATCATAGTAAACATTTTTTTTTTAATTTATGGTCCTGTATTTTACTCATTCTCCGTTTCCCTTCCCTTCCTTCCCCTTCTCTTTTTCCTTTCTTATGCATATGTTTGCGTGTTTGTTTTATTGTTAAACTTTGGTTTATATACAGTATATATATTAATTTGTTGTATTAATGACATGCTGGAGATACATTTGTGTGGAACATATTGTAAATTTATATTGTAATATTGAAATGTATACATCACAAAAGAAAGAAAAGAGCTTCAAGACATAAACTGAGCGCTGACTGCAGATGAAATTTAAAGACGTACAAAATCTGCACAAGCTTGATAAATAACAGAGATGGTGGTTTCTTGTTTAATGGACTCATATTTTATCTTTATTTTATCTGTATGTAAATATTGTTAATTGTATTGCAAACTTGATATTACATAACAATCTTACACCCTCTTTTTCAGCTTCTTCTTCTTCATCATCTAAATATGCAGCAATGGATACAAAAAATAATATAGTAATAATTGTTCTATTCTATGGAATTTCATTTTTACATAAACAGAGAATTTACCAGCTCTATTTTGTAAACAAACATAAATAACGTTGATTTGAGATTTGAGATTTAGATATAATTTATATATTAGATAATGCAATTTATGTAGGTTTATATATTTGTATCCGTTATTTATTTATTTATTCCATTTTCAAACAAAAGTTGACAGTTTTCCCCCGGACGCCAAACGGAGACGTACCAGCGTACGGCTGTGTCGCAGTCAAACCGGACCGGTTAAATAAGTGGGTGAAAGGTCGTAAATATCTATGGGTCTAACAGTCAGGGGTGACAGCAGCACACAAACACACCTCACACAGATACCTCACAGAGACACCGTCGACCACAGGTTACGTTATTTCTTGTCTTTTTTTTATTTTTCAGTGTGTTTGAGTTCATTTCCGGTGTCGGTTTCATTCAGAGTATGTTGTGTTTTTTTTCTTCAAACAGAGCAGAAAGTAAAAATGTCCAAACAGCAGCAGCAGATCAGTCCGATGAAGAACTTCTTCGCCGGAGGATTTGGTGGCATTTGTCTCGTCTTCGCAGGACATCCACTCGACACCATTAAGGTAATTATTAGAGCTCAGAGTAACCTAAGGCTACTAACGTCGGAAACGTTACCTTTGACCCACATTCACTCTGTTGCATGACTCCACTCACTGCTGGCCTTTTGCACGGACAGATATCTCACCTTAATGCAGGAATGTTGCCATCCATAGTTATAGTACTAGACCTACAGTAATTAGTTAAATACTCTTAGAGCTACACTGATCAATCAGCCAATTGGCCAATAATATCTTATAGCAGATGTATTGGTGTTGGTGTATACTGTATACCAGAAGAAATTGCAGTTCAGAAATGCCAAAGATGTATTTGGGGTAATTTCGAACAAGTTTTGTCATGTTTATTTTGTGTCCTTCGCAGTTCACACAATGGTAACAAGCAGTAAACACACATAGTATATCCCCTTACAAAGTCGTTATTACAAACAGTTGCCTATTTACTCATCCAGCAAACACAGAACAAGATTAGCATTCATTTTGGAGTTGTGTTTCTGGCCACCAGACAAATTCAGTCCAACATTTAAAACGTTGAGACAGTGGAGTAGAAGCGCTGCTGGCTATTTGTGGTAATCACATACAGGTGCTCTCTGTATACATCAGGTGTACTGTGCTTGTTATTCCATCTTGTAAAAGGCTCATTGCATGAGTGGAATAGGGTCTCACAAAAAAAGGATAATATCCCACCAATGCAATGAGCCCTTCACAAGATGGAATATTTATATTCTAATATTAGATGTATTTACAGTCACTCATCCTAAAGGTGTCAGATGGGGTTGAGGTCACCATTTCTTTATGGACCTGGCTTTCATTGTGCACAACGTGAGGTCCAAACTGCTGCCACTGTGATGCTTGATCTTTTGTGTGCGTCCTCCTTTCCCTCTCAGGTGCGTCTACAGACTCAGCCCAAACC